>NW_008342282.1:117557-132155 GCF_000622305.1 Nannospalax galili | reverse complement strand
AGAGTAAAAAAAAAAAAGCTAATGATTCAGTTATGTAAATATTTTACAGTAAATACATGGCTAAACACGAAAATAAAACAATCAAGAAGCTAGTGGAGTAAAGTACTAAGATATAAAATTAATTTACAAAAATCTCGTATGTACAGCAATAATCAAGCTGATGATCCAATGAAAGAGATCTCATTTACAAAAGCAAAATGAAAAAGTAAAATATCTAGAAATAAACTTCATAAGAAATGTGCAAAGCCTATATGAGAAAAGCATAAAACATTCCCCAGAGGCATAGAAATTGGGTGAAACAAATGAAAGCATCTTACAGTCCTGGATAGAGTGGATGAGCATCATAAAAATGTCAAATTTACATAAGTTAACATATAAATGCAAAGCAAGTCTGACAAAATACCAACCAGCTTATTTTCTGGAATGGAGCAAGTTGGTTCTGCAACTTATATGAAATAATAAACAAATGTACAATACCAAGAAAAACCCTGAAAAGAAGAGGACTGGGATGAGAATGGAAGATTAAAAGGCCTTTTCCGTTACAACAGTGAGGGAGTGGCACCTGAATAGACCAACGGAACTGAATAGACTCCTCCAAAACTAGACACAGTAAATACTGAAAGCTGACATGAAAATGTATCATCTTAGAACACTGGGAGGAAAAGAATATGATAGACCAAATAACAGTCCTTCAAAGTTGTTCACATCCCAAACTTGCAAATATACTACTTGAATGGTAAAAGGAACGTTTCAGATGCGAACAAATTAAGAATCTGGAGAAGCGAAATTATCCTTTATTCTCCAGATGGGCCCAATGTAGTCGCAGGATCCAGTGTAGTCACTGGGTCAAAACAAGGAGAGAAAATGGACAGAAGTCAGGGCAATGCGAGCATGTGCCAAATAACATGACAGCCCCTAGAAGCTGAAAAGGGAAGGACTGGGTGCTTCTCGAGGCCTGGAGAAGGACTGCAGCTCAGCCAGCACCCCCACTTTAGCTCTGGGTATAAAGGACTTTGAACATCTGAGCTCTAAAACTGTAACAAATACACTTATGTTGTTCAAAGCTACTAAAATTTGCAGTGATGTCTTACAGCAACAACAGGAAACTAAAGCTGAAGGATTTTCTCAGTAAGTCTCACAACTATTCATTTGGGGAGAAAAATAGATCCATTCCTCACACCATTCACTAGATAAATTCCAAATGAATCAGAGATCAAAATGTAAAACCAGAACCACACATACATAAGAATTCAGGGTGGATTTGTTTATAATAGACCAACTAACAATTGTAGAGATAAGTAGACTAGTGGTTGCCTAGAAATATAAAGATTCTAGTAACAAACACACTATTCTATGACTACAGTAAAAGCCCATTAATTATATATTTGATATGAGTGAATTGCATGGTATGTGAGTAATATCTTAATAAAGGTGCTTTTAGCAGTATTTTTTTTATAACCAAGTCACAGATATCAAACTTGTGGCAAATTTTTGCAACTGTTTTCAAAGACCTAACATATCTTCTTGCTGACGAATTCTCAATCACATTATATATAAACTTGAAAATATATTGGAAAATGAGCAAAAATCCAAACCCAAAGGCAACACTATGAAAGACGGGAGGACAAACAGACCTCAAATCAGAAGAGATGTTCAAGCTATTTTGAATAGAAACTCACAACTAACATTTTTATTTTTTCCCCATGGTGATATTGGAAAGACTTCTGAGAAATAGACACATATCTCTGGAGTATCAGCGTTACCACCATTTAGAAAAGAATGTGTCTCTACAAATGTAGAATAGGGGGCTGGAGAGATGGCTCAGGGGTTAAGAACCCTGGCTGTTCTTGTGGAAGACCCAGGTTCAAATCCCAGCACCCACACGGCAGCTAACAACTGTCAGTAACTCCAGTTCCAGGAAATCCAACAGCCTCTTCTGTCCTCTGTGGACACTGCATGACATGGGTACACTTACCTATATCCAGGCAACACACACACATACACATAAAATAAAAACAATAAATAAAATATGAAAAAAAAACAAATGTAGAATAAACAGGCACAATATACTCATGGTAGCATTGCTTCTAAGATAGGAAACAACTCAAAAGTGTATCAGTAGTGTACATAAACTATCATGCATCCACTATAAAAGATTGCCAAGGTAGTTTGGCAAGTGAAAAAAGAAAGCTGTGAAACAGAATATACATCCTGTGACAAATTTTGTAAAAAAAGAAAGTCACAATATATAAATATTTACCAAATGCTTTTTAAACTCAAACACATTAAGGGGTAGTAAATGTTTCTCTTTAAAAAGTTTTTTTAAATGTTTATGAGTATTTGGCCTACATGTATGTAAGTGTTCCCATAACACGAAATGCCTGAGGAAGCCAGAAGAAGGGAGTTGGCGCTCCTGGAACTGGAGCTACAGGGTGGTTTATAGCTGAGGTATGGGTGCTGCAAAACCACTGGCTGCTATTAACTACTGAGTATCTCTCTAGCCCCCAGCAGATGTTTCTTAATGGGAAGCTTCCCCTTAGATTGGACAGGATACAGATCACAATAAGACTTTTCTGAATAAGCCTTACTTATTTTGAACTTTTGAAGCTAGTAAATGTTTTACATATTCAAAAGTATATTATGTATATAAGCAAACCCCAAATAAAAGAAGCCTAAGTATAAGAGAAATAAGTGAATCTTACCTTATGGTCAAATGGGTAACTGCAGAAAAGAATTGCTTCAAGTGACTTTTGTACATAAAATTTTTATTATATATTCTTAGATGCTGACCAAAAATAACTGCAAGGAAATCTTATATTCTGCTTAGTAGTTTTATTATTAGAATACTGGAATTTTAACTTTAAAGATGTCTACACACACACCCCAAATAAGAATTTGTATTGTAAGGGAAAAATATAGAAAAACAAAATTGGAGGAGTTAAGGAAAAAAATCCTATAGTGTTGGGTTTGACTTAAAAAAATTTTAAATGAATTCATGGTTTAAAAGTGTGTATGCGTGTGCATGTGTGTGTGTGTAGATGCATTAGTGAGAAGCAATGTCATACCAGCATCAGTGACTATAGCAAATCTATCCAGTTTTGTTTTGTTTTGCTTTGCTTTTTTGAGATGGTTCTCATGCTGCAGCCCAGGTTGGCCTGAAACTCACTATGCAGCCCAAGTTGGCCTTGAATTCTTAGCAATCTTTTTGCCTTCAGTCTCTTGAGTGCTAGGATTACAGGTGTGAATTACATGACTGGCAGACTCTGGTTTCTATTTATTCCTCACTACCAGGAATCAGGGCTCCTTGGAGAAATGGCTGATTTTAGGTCTAGAGCAGAAAAAGTACAAGTTGTTTTGCCAGAATGCAAATTTAAGTGGTTAAAGATTAATGGAAGTGTTTTAAAAGAACACAGAATGCTACACTTTGCAGGGACTCCTACTGGTGAAATTGGAGGCAATTTTAGCCAAATAATAATAATTATGATAATTCATAGTTAGAAAAAAAGAGTGGGATTAAAGTCCATGAGACCTGCTGGATACACACATATGAGGTGCATTTAAAAAGATTTCTTTATTGTCATATATTCATTAAATATAATATTGAGTTTCGTATAAATGTTTTTCTCATATATATCATGTATACCGACCATTTTCATCCCCTTCTGTTCCCTCCCTTTAGTACTTCCTCACTATGTCTTTCTCTCTCTCTCACACACATATATATAATTTTACGGCACTTTAAGGAATCCTAGGACCCACAAGTGGGAGAAAATGTGATATTTGTCTTTCCTCATCTGACTTATTTTGCTTAATAATCATTTCATTTCAATTTCCAGCAAACAACACATTTTAATTCTTTTTTATAGCTGAATAAAACTCCACTGTATATATTTTATTCCACATTTTCTTTATCTGTTCATCTGTTGACAGATACCTAGGCTGATGCTATAATTAAGTTACTGTGAATGGTGCTACAATAAACATGGATGTGCAGGTGTCTCTATAGTAGATTGCCTCTGTCCTTTGGTTACATACCCATGAATAGTACAGCTGGGTCATGTGGTAGTTTTAGAGTTTTGAGCAACCTCCATACTAATTCCTACAGAAGCTGGACTAATTTCCATTCCCACCAGAAGTGTATAAAGGTTCCCTTTTCCCAAAGTCCTTACCAGCATTAGTGATTGCTTATTTCTTTTTGTAAATTTTTTATTGATTTTTTTATGTATTTCATATAGAACCTCTTAATCAGTATTAATCATCTTTATACCCCCCTCCCCACTGGCACCTTCCCATAGCCCCCACCCGACTGGAATTTATACATTCTGTTATTTTATTAAGGCCTATCATGTCAAGTTAGTGTCCTCAGACATCCCTCAGTGCAAGTTCATCCACTGGGGTCTAGGCAGCCTATCTAGGGTTCCTCCTGTTAAGAAGACCAGCTCTTTCTCACCCACCAGTAATCAGCTGTCAATAATTCTTCAACTAAGATTGGGGTTTGTTGGCCATTTTCACAGTTCTATGCTGGGGTTTTGTCCGCCTGAGTTTGCATAGATCTTGTGCGTACTGACACCATTGCTGTAGGTTCATATGAGCAAAGTTCCAGGAACTTGTAGTACTCTATTTCCATATGGTTGTGTACCTCCTCCCTGGCTCTTACTTTTCCACCCCATCTTCCACAATAGTCCCTGGTGGTGGGTGGAGTTTAGTATAAACTCCATGGACCCACACTCTGCACCCTCTTACTCTCCACCCTTTGGTCACTTATGACCTTTTGTGTTCCTGGCCCTCTGTTGCATGAGGGAGCTTCACTGATGAGAACTGAGAGATGCATTAATGTCCTCTTTACCCCTTGTTCTATGTTTCATGCGCTTAGGTATAGAGGTTGCATTGTAGATATGCCACTTAGGCTTGGGCAATTCATAAACAATGTGTGTGTGACCAGTTGTGGAACTCTGTAATAGACTCCGTTGCAAAAAAGAAGTTTCCCTGATAAGTGGTGACTAGGATACTTACCTGTAAATATAAGGATCCATATTTTACACATAGTAAGAAATTACATTTGTCTAGGGATGTGATATCCTTGGGGTTTTCTCTAAGATCAAAGACCTCTCCAATCATGTGTATTAGGCTATGTTTACAGTACCACACTTGAGTCCCTTCCCACGGAATGGGCTTTAGGTCCAAATAGCTAGCTGTTGATTACCCCCAAGACAAAAGTGCCACTACTGCATGAGTGTCATTTGCTGTGCCAGTTATTGATGTGGTTTTTAGGCCTTGAAGTTGGAGCTGGACCATTGATTGATCTTCTCCCTTAGCAGCTTGAGTAGTGCTCTCCAAAGCCGTGAGAGCTGGCCTTTAGAGGAGGTGGCTTCCAGGTCAGTTCCAGCTCCTTTGCTCCAAATTCTGTGTCTAAAGTATGTCCTGTCTTTAGCAATAAGGTTTTACCTTCTTAATAATGGACATTTTGACTAGTGTGAGAGGGAATCTTAATGTATTTTTAAATTTTAATTTCCCCAATGACTGAGGATATTGAACATTTTTTTACATGCTAATTGGCCATTTCTATGTCATCTTTTGAGAATTGTGTTTATATCATCAGTTCATTTATTAAGTAAGTTGTTTGGTGTTTAGCGTCTTAAGATCTCATATTTTAGACATTAATCCTTTGCCAGATGTAGAAATAGTGAAGATTTTCTCCATTCTGTAGGCTACATCTTCACTAGATTCCTTCATTTGCTCTGCAGAAGCCTTTTAACTTTGTATAATCCAGTTTGTCAATTTTTGGCATTATTTCTTGAGCTATTGGAGTGCTTTCTAAGACTTTGCCTGTGCCTGTATCCTGAAGTATTTTCTCTGTGTTTTCCTCCTAACAGTTTCAGAATTTGAGGTCTTATTTTAGGGTCTCTAACCTGTTTTGATTTTTGTTCAGGGCAAGAGATGCAGTTGTAGTTTTAATATTCCACTTGTACCTGACCTGTTTCCTCAGCACTGTTTGTTGAAGAAGTTGCCTTTTCTCCACTGCATGTTTTTAGCATCTCTATAAGAAATCACAAGGAAGCATGTGTTTACTTCTGGGTCCTCTGTTCTAGTTACATTTATCAACTTATCTTTTTTGTGCCAGTACCATGCTATTTTTCTTACAGTGACTCTACAGTATGACCTGAAATCAGGCATTATTATAACTCCAGAATTGTTCTTCTTCCTCAGGATTGCTTTGGCTATCTGGTGTCTTGATGTTTCTATGTGAATTTTAGATCTTTTTTCTCTTTCTGTCAACAGTGTCATTGGAATTTTGATGAGTGCATTAAATCTATAAATTGATTTTAATAATATAGCCATTTCACTATATTAATGCTGTCAATCTATAAGCAAAGGAGGTAATGAAACTGTCCAGTGTCTTCTTCAATTTCCTTCTTTGGTGTTTTAAAATTTTCATTGTGGAGGTCGTCACTTGTTTGGTTAGGTTTATTCTTTCTTAGGGTGTGTGTGTGTGTGTGTGTGTGTGTGTGTGTGTGTGTGTGTGTGTGTGTATTTAAACCATTGTGACTAGAACTGTTTTTCTGGTTTCTTTCTCCATGTTCATTATTGATAAATATAAAAAAGCTATTGTTTTTAGATGTTGGTTTTGTATCATTCTACTTTGCTGAGTATTAATTCTCAGAGTTTTCTGGCAGAGTCTTTAGGGTACCTTACCGATAGGCTATCATATACAAACTGGATTACCTTGAATTCTTCTTTTCCAATTTCTTCCTCTTTTATTTTCCTCTTGTCTTATTGTTCTAGCTAAGACTTTAAGCACTGTACTGAATAAGAGTGTAGAAAGTGAACACCCTTGTCTCATTATTGATTTTAGTGCAAATGTTTTGAATTTCACTCCTTTGGCTATAGGTTTGTAATATTATGCTTTATTTGTGAGATATGGCTGTCTCTTCCCAGCTTCTCAGTGCTTTTATTATGAATGGATGTTGGACTTTGTCAAAAGTCTTGTCAGTGTATTGAGGTGATCATGTCATTTCTGTACATTTATTGATTTGTGTATGTTGACCCATATTTGCTTCTCTGGAATGAAGCCCACTTAGTGAGTGATCTTTTTGATGTGTAGTTGAAATGACTTTGCAAGTATTTTATTTAGCTATTTTGCTTCCATGTTCATGGAGATTGGTCTACAATTTTCTTTTTTACTGTGTTTTTGCCTAGTTTTGATATGAGTGTAATACTGATTTAGTAAAATAAATTTAGTAATGTCCCTTCCCTTTCTATTTTTTAAAATGGTTTGAGGAGCATTGACATTAATTCTTCTCTAAAGGTTGGGTAAAATCCAGCTATGACTCTATCCTGTGCCTGTGCTTTTGTTAGTTGGGAGTTAGCCGCTTTGGTCTCATTTCTTGTGATAGATCTGTAAGTTGTTCATATACTCTTGGTTTGGTTTTAGCAAGTCAATTTTGTCCAAACATTTGTCCATTTCTTCAAGATTTTCCAATTTATTAAAATATAGCTTTTCAATGTACGCCGTAATAATCTTCTGAATTTTATTGGAATCTGTTGTGATGTTGTCCTTTTCATCTCAAATTTTATTAATTTGTTTCTTCTATTTCTTATTTTTGCATAGCCTAGATAAGAGTTTGTCAATTTTACTTATCTTTTTGAAGAACCAACTCTTTGTCTCATTGATTATTTGTATTGTTTTTATGGACTTTATTTCATTAATTTCTGCCCTGACCTTACTGTTTCTTTCTGCTTACTGCTTTTGGATTTGACTTGTTCTTGTTTTTCCAAAACCTTGAGGTGCATTATCACATTATTTTTACTTGGGATATCTCTGATTTAAAAAAAAAATAAACATTTATAGGCAGGAGCTCCCCTTTTAGAATAATTTAAGCTATATTCCACATGTTTTGATAGTTGTGTTTTCATTTTCATTTGATTCCAAGAGGTTTTAAATTCCACTCTTGATTGTTTTGATGAAGCATTTATCATACAGTAATGTGGTATTCAATTCCCACAAGTTTGTGTATTCTGCAGTTGCTCTTGCTGTTGATTTCTAGTTTCATCCCTTTGTGATCAGGCACAATACAAGAAAGTAATTTCATTTTTTGAGAGGGAGAAATCATTTCTTAAGACTTAACTTGTGTCCTATAATGTGGGCTGTTTTAACAAAAGTACCAAAGACTGTTGAGAAGAGCATATAGTCTGCTGTAAGGTCCATTTTGACACTGGCTACTATGGAAGGGTGGGTAGTGCAGTGTGCTGGTTTAAAGCTGAGCAGTGATCATCACTGAGTGAAAGTGTATATTAGACAGATCAACCAAAATTGAAAGAGAGATGATCTAGCAAGGCTCTAACTTGTTTAGTATACAAAAGAAGAACTAATGAAAAAAAATATATGTATGTATATACATTGGAAACCTTCCCATCAATGTCACTTGGATAAAGAACATATTTCAAATCTGTTTCCAACATATGAGCCAAAGTATATTCAAAAGCTTTTGGAATATTTGTAAATTCTAAAACTGTGACTCATGCCCACTAGAAACATAGATATGATTTGTGAAAGCCAGGTGCTGAACTTTAATATACTACATGTCTCCTACACATGTTGTCTGCATATAAAATGACAATTTTGAGGGGGAAAGAGGACTAGTTTTTGGAAAATCATGTGGCTGCAGGTAGTACTGATGTAGTGAAACTTTAAGTATTATCTGAATCCTCAAGCACACCATAAATGTGGAGCACCAGAGCCTTCAGATGAAAAAGATAATCGCTCCTCTGCCTCACAAATAGTGATAACAGTTTGAAAGGAGATTCAAATGAATCATCTATGACCTTCCTTATAGAACACTTCATTTCTCTTCTAGGACCTCCAAACAGTTAAGATTTTTCATAATTCTGTAGACCACCTAAGTGCCTAAGGTAGCCACAAATGAAAGAATACTAGGTCCCTCTCCAATTCTTGTCACAGTGAGCTGAATGAACAAAAGGCAGACTAATGTCTGTGCCTCCCAGGGTCCTAAGTCTACAGTGCCTAAGACAGGTTAAGGATTCAATGTGCTGCATTAACCACTTGCCATTAAAACTCAGCTAAATTATTCACAATAACATCAAAGCTGCACTGATTCTGGAAGCCCCCAGGCTGAGAACATCCTCTTTATGAGGTCACAGCTCCAATCAAGAGATGACACCAAGATTCTAAATATAACAGCTTTTTTTAAATTTCTAAAACACCCTCCTATTCCTGCTTTCACAAAATGCTGCACGTCTATCATGGCAAGGGAAAACCTTACTCAGTGGATAGTGCCTACCATCCCATTGAGAGCTATTGCTCAGAACTTTAGATTAGGAATTGAAAGTGAAGGCAGCAGAGAAAAGAGCAATCAGCCTGATACAAAATCCAGGCAGATGGTGAAGATGTAAGCTCCAACCTGATATCAACAGATTCACCCTCATCTAGGTATGGTAGGGCAGACACAAAATGAAAGAGATAATAGTTTCCTCCCTCCTCAGTCATTTAGCAACCCAACATGGAAAGTGAAGGGACATCCAACTGTAAGTCTAGGTTTTCAAAAAAGTGCTAGTAAATCTTCCCAGAGAAGCTTAGCACACTATAGAACAAAATTGATTGTTAATGAAAAAAAAAACCCTGCAATACAAAATGAAGAGTAAGAAAGCCAAAGGAAGGAAGGAGGGAAGGAAGAGGGAGGGAGGGAAGGAGGGAGAGAGGAAGGGAGGGAGGGAGGGAAGAAGGGAGGAAGGGAGAAATTTGGCATGTTAGGACAAAGAGTTTTACTTCCACACATCTAGAAATAACAAAATATATCCATTATGAGAATCAAAACTAGTTCCTCATTCTAAGACAGGTTAAAAACAATCCTGTGAGAAGGAAGAAAAATGATTTTTAGAGGAAAAAGAGTTTTGAATCATCTGAGGATAATTATTTCTGATTTTTACTCTTGAAAATAAACATTAACCCAGACATGGTATTAACCTGCCAATAGTCCCCAATAATTGAGATGTGAAGATGGGAGGATTGATTGTGCCCAGGAGTTAGGGATTAGTGATATTCCATCACAAGAAGTAACAAGAAGAGGAGCTGGAGAGGTGGTCAGTGGTCAAGGGGTCTTGCTGCTCTTCCAGAGGACCAAAGTTTGGGTCTCAGTATCTACATCAGATGGCTCACAACCATCTGTAACTCTACCTCTAGGAGATCTGACACCTTCTCCTGGCCTCCTGGCCTCCACTGGCACCAGTACACACATGATACACATGCACACACACACACACACACACACACACACACACACATAAATAAATAGATAAACTTTGGAGGACTGGAGAGATGTTTCAGTGGCTAAGAGTGCATGCTGCTTTTCCAGAAAATCCAAGTTCATTTCCCAGCACCCATGTCAGGCAGCTGACAACTGCCTGTAACTACAATTCTAGGGTCTCCAACACCCACTTCTGGCCTCAATAGGCACTGCACTCATGTGTATATACCCCCACACAAATACATACATATGTACATAATTTAAAATGAAATCTTAAAAAAAGAAACAAGAACAAAAAGAAACTACAAGCATTCAGGTAACAATTCTGTACATTTTGTTAAAGCAATAGTGTATAAGTTTAATTTTATAATGACTTTTTATATTAAATCAGGTCATTTTTTCTTTCATTTTAAGCTTTTTATCTATAACTGAGCTGAAATATGCTAATAATATCCCTGTAGGCTTAGACATTATGTCATTTTAAACAGCTGTGGGTCAGTGTGCCATTGAAAATGAGTAGCTATTGTTAAAATGTTCCTATTGGCCTTGTGACAGATTTTTGCCAATTTATGAATATTTTTATTCTTCTTTATGGAACAAATATTATTTGCATTGATTTTATGTTGTTTTACTTATTGATGTGTATTTTTTCAAAGTTTCTGTACATGTTTTTGAGGAAGAGTTTTAACTGTTTTCAGTTAAAACTTCTGTGTCATGTCAAGGGTCATTATCATCATATGCTTATAGGGAAAGGTGTTTTTCCTCATGTAAACATTGTTTTTCATTCTTACAATGCTACATCATTTATTTTGACTGTAACTTCTCTTTCACTCATACTAAAGCTACATCTTCATGGTGTGAGTGCCTTCATGACAGGAACAACCAGCACCGTGTGTGTAAAATTATAATATAGTTTTAAAAAAGAGATCTTGGTGTTTTGGGGGATACTAGAGAACATCCAGCAAGCCTTCATTAGACTCATTATTCTGGCCTTCTCATAGACCATATTGCTAGGCAGTGAGTTAAATATTAGCCGGCTCAAAGACATTGAAGATGGACCCCACTCTCATAATAATTAGATTACAAAAGTAGGAACTGAAAATGCAGGCCTCGCATTGTGGCAAGAGAATAGAGACTAGAGAAAGTGCATCAAGATTAACATGATAGAATTTTCTCATTCTCATAGACAAATGCAACTCTCAGCCTTATCAGAGAAGCCTCTCTTTTCAGTGAATACGGTGAGTGCAGGGACTCTTGGCTGTACAACATGCTGAGATGAATGCTCAGCCCTGAACCAAACATTCATACCATTTGCTCTGGACTCAGGGAACATTTCGTAAGAGGGAGAGAAAGAATGTAAGAAATGTCAGCTTCTGTATAAGACATACTGTCATCCTTTACAAACGCTGCAGAAGCCTGCATTGGGTCTCCACAAGAATGGACCTGTCAGGTATGGATAGAGGAGGAGCTCATGGGGCCCTACCCCTCACAGCACTTCTTTTCAGCTCATGGTTTTCCTTCAGCTCACTATTCCACATCCACTCTAAGGTATGCTTTTCCTTTCTTAATAAATTGTTACTATTTCTATTTTAAGTCAGTGTCCCTGGTCCAATTTGTTGCCCTCAGACATAAGAACTTAAATGCTTCAGTAGGTGCCCCTGGGAGACTCCAGCTGGAGTCCTCTGAACTCAGATCCTCACCTATTACATCATTACTGCCAGGTCAAAAGAATGGGATCTGAGTCATACACTTGGTCCTGGGTGGATACATGACATTCTGAACTACCCAGAAAGTCATAAGATTACTAACCAGCCAGAGGCTTTCTGGTAAACACAAAAGATATAACATTGTCCCCTCCCTAAGAGTTAATCAAATTGTCCTATTTATTATGTGATATTATTCCCGGGGAAGACATGAACAAAATCTACTCACCTGAGATAGGAACAGAACACCAGACCAAAGTAAGGATATCGCCAAAGTCCAACATGGTGAACCAATGAGTTTTATTAGTGTTACTTATAAAAGTATGGATTAGGGGTTACTCACAGGTGGAGAAATGATTGACATCTGTATCAGCAAAGCCCACCTAGCATAAGTGACAGTTCATGAAAACTGGAAACCTGGAACACACTGTGCAACTTCCAGGCAGCTCAACAGGCTGAAGGGTGTCTCTTTCGGGCAGCTCAGGTGGTCAGAGACTCTTTCAGACATCTAGGGTGGTCACAGGATATTCTAAGCTGCAGCTTGTCTGAGAGTGGTCAGTAGTCCTCACTGCTTGTATATACTTGGAGAGGGAGGAGCCTAGTGAATCTGGTCAGTTTCAGGAACTTCTTGAAGCTTTTGAGTTGTTCACTTCCAGAGCTTAATGAGCTTCCCTGCAGGATGGAAGGATTCACTCTCCTTAGAGCATCCTGGGTGTTAAAGAGCTTCACTCCAAGATGGGAGGCTTGTCTGGGAGGAGATTCCTACATGATGCCTTTTAATCACATGGGCAGGAAAACACCTTTCAGGTAAAAACTATCCATGCTAGAGACTTTAGAAATAACAGGAAGCCTACTTAAAATGTAAGTTGGTCCATTGCCCACTCTCAGCCCCTTGAAAGTACTTTGCTCTTTGACAATCCTACCTCCCTCCTAACACTGTGCTTTGTGTGTCTTCTGAATTCTTTCAGCAGAGGACACAAGAGCTGGGAAAGCTGAGTGGAGACAAAGTCAGATCCTGATGACATTATTGCAGGTGCTTTGTGAGGAGACAGGACATAGGCTTTTCTTCTAGGAAGCTCTTTATCCATGCTAGCACTGACTCAGAGGATTCCCATCCCAATTCTGAGCCCTGAGCACAGTAAGGTTTTGTCTTTTGTATCATTCTAGCCTTGTCTCCCTTACTTGGTAATATACATTCTGACTGGGTACTCTAAGACTACAGGGCTATAACATTAAGACTACAGGAATGTAACATGTCTGTCCAAGTCATTGACCCTTGTTAGGGAAAGAGGAATTTACTGCTTGTTTGAATTTACTGCTTGTCTGAATTTACTGCTAGTCTGAATTTACTGCTTGAATTTACTTGTTTGAATTTACTGCTTGGAACCAATTAACTCAACTGGAGACACAGGCATCTGGAGATAGGGGCAAGTGCTACAGCCCCCCGTAACCTGACCTGTCTGGTCTATGTCATGTCTGTAGGCATGTCCACTTACACAAGATAACAAGGAAGGGCTGTGCCAGGCACATACCACTCATCCCTCCCCAATTGGGACACCTGAAGGGAGTTGTAACATTTTTCTTGAAGTTATTGGTTTGTGAAATGCTTGCTTTGAAACTATTGGTTGTATAAATGCGGGCTTTTGTGTAACGATTGTGGTAGCCTATATAATCTTTACCTGAAATTGCATCAGGGTCAATCGCTCTAACCAGACCTGCGTGTCTTGGAAGGACGGTTGGCCCCAGATAGCTGGTTTAATAAAACTCTGCTTGATTTTTGCATCTCCATATTCATGCATTTGTTCTCCTGAAGAGACCCACTGAGTCACGGACCCTAACAACCACTAACCTGATTTTTTGCATCTCCATACTCGTGCATTTGTTCTCCAGAAGAGACCCACCGAGTCACGGACCCTAACATTTTGGGGGCTCATCCTGGATTGGGGGGGGCTTCTGGGGGAACAAAGGACGATCGGAGGCAGAGTTTCTTTTCTCCGGACAGGGCAGTGTAATTCAAGGGTAGCCCCCTCGTGTCTGTAAAATCCAGAATAAAGCGAGAGTCGCCATCTCGTGTCTGGTCTTGGGTTAGTAACCCCGAGTGAGGAAGTCCGAGTTCGAGTCCTGGCACCTAGGTGAAAGTCCAGGTAACCAGCCCTGGCCCTAGGGTCCGAGTGTCTTGGCCCTAGGAAGGAAGCCTGCCATCAAATCTGGCGCCTGAGGAGGAAAAAATCGAGCTGGTCACTCTGAGGCAGTCCGAGTGGACGCCATTTGGGAGAATCATGAGAAGTCTCGGGGATCCTGAAAGTGAGAGTGGTGAGTGCAGCGCGCATCTGAGCGAAAGAAGGACCGGTCCGCACGAATGTGATTCAACGTGGTGTGCGTGCTTGATGGTTGTGCTAATTGTCTTACTGGGGGGGTCTAGTTTTGTATTTTTCTCTACGCTCCTTATTTTAAACCTTCCCTTCCTATCTGTATCTCCCGTGAGAGGATGAGGGGGTCCCAGGCATGAATCTCAGATAAATTCACGTCCCCCCCAGAAGAAAAATTGGGCAATGACAGGCACCCGTCCACAAGCACACCCACTGGCCATCATTGTTTAGAGTGGCATCTTCACTTCTCCCTTTTCATCTCTC
>NW_008342282.1:95586-115770 GCF_000622305.1 Nannospalax galili | reverse complement strand
AGACATCAGGTTTCCCACTCCTTCCTGGTTGTGCCCGAGAGTCCCGCACCTTTGCTGGGTAGAGACTTACTCACCAAGATCGGGGCATGTATCCATTTTGAGCCTAAAGGGATAAAAGTCATGGACTCAGAAGGACAGCCCCTGCAGCCAGTACATGTGTTGTCTTTATCTCTGGCTGATGAATATCGCCTATTCCTGGCTGCTCTAGAAAAGGGGGGCCAGGGAGACATGAGCTCCTGGTTGCAGGAGTTCCCTTCCTCCTGGGCCAAAACCGGGGGAGTCAGCCTCGCTAAGCACCTGCCCCTGGTTGTGGTCCAACTCAAAGCCACGGCCCTGCCCATTCGGGTCTGGCAGTACCTGATGCCAGAAGAGGCTAGGAAGGGAATAGCGCCTCACATCCATAGACTGCTAGAAGTAAAAATCCTTAAACCCTGCCAATCAGCATGGAATACACCCCTGCTTCCAGTGAGAAAGCCTGGCAGTGGAGATTACAGACCGGTGCAGGATTTGCGAAGGGTAAATGAAAGGGTAGAGGACATTCACCCCACAGTGCCCAATCCATACACCCTACTTAGCCCCCTGCCACCATCTCATGTGTGGTATACCACCCTAGACTTGAAGGATGCTTTCTTCAGTGTCCCTCTCGCTGAAGTCAGTCAGCCCTTGTTTGCCTTTGAGTGGCAAGAACCAGGAGGGGGGAAGACAGGGCAGCTCACCTGGAACAGACTGCCACCAGGCTTTAAGAACTCTCACACCTTGTTCAATGAGGCACTAAGCCAAGACCAGGAGCCCTTCCGCAAAAGGCACCCCTATGTGACTCTGCTGCAGTATGTGGATGACCTGTTGCTGGCTACAGCAACTCATGAAGAGTGCATGGAAGCTATGAGGAACCTGTTGGCCGAACTGGGCAGCCTGGGATATCGGGCCAGTGCCAAAAAGGCGCACATCTGCCAGAGGTCAGTGGTTTACTTGGGGTACAAGATAGCGGAAGGAGCCAGATGGCTGACACAAGCCATAAAACAGACTATCCTGACCATTCCTGTGCCCTCCTCTCCCCGGGGAGTGAGGGAATTCCTTGGCTCAGATGGGTTTTGCAGACTCTGGATCCCAGGGTATGCAGAGATAGCCTGTCCACTGTATGAAGCCACCAAAGAAGGACTGGATTGGAAGTGGAGTCAGGAACAGCAAGAAGCATTTGACAGGCCCTACCCTGTCTCTGCCAGACCCAGAAAAGCCCTTTATTTTGTTCATAGATGAAAAGAAGGGAGTGGCCAAAGGAGTCCTGGCCCAGCAACTAGGCCCATGGAAGAGACCAGTGGCTTACTTGTCCAAGTGGCTGGACCCAGTGGCTTCGGGATGGCCATCTTGCCTGTGCATCTTGGCAGCCATCGCCCTACTGGTAAAGGAAGCTGACGAGCTGACCTTTGTCCAGGACCTGAGGGTGACAGCCCCGCATACTGTGGAGGGGATTCTCAGGCACCTTCCAGGGAAATGGATGACAAATGCCAGGCTCACCCACTACCAAGGGCTCCTGCTAGACTCTCCTCGAATCACCTTCTCGGCCCCAGTGACCCTGAATCCTGCCACTCTCCTGCCAGACCCAGACCTGTCAACCCCCATCCATGACTGTAGAGACATTCTCTCTGAAATCCTCCAGGTACGGGCAGATCTGAGAGACACATGGCTTCCAAATAGTGAATTAGACTGGTATACAGATGGAAGCAGCTTCGTGCGGGATGGGGTCAGAAGAGCCGGAGCAGTGGTAGTGACGCATGAGGGGGAAGTCATTTGGAGTGCAGCCCTGCCCCCTGGCACCTCAGCCCAGAAGGCAGAGCTTATTGCTCTCGCAGAGGCACTGGAGGGAGCAGAAGGCAGGCGAGCTAACATTTATAGAGCTAGCAGATATGCCTTTGGCACTGTGCATGTTCATGGTGCCATCTACCGGGAAAGAGGATTCCGGTCCGCAGAAGGAAAGGAGCTGAAGAACTTGCAGGAAGTCCAAAGACTGTTGGCAGTTGTGGAAAAGCTGAGGGCAGTGGCAGTTATACATGTGCCTGGGCACCAGTCCAGAAAGACTCTTGGGCTATTGGTAACAAGTTTGCTGATGCAGAGGCCAGGAGGATAGCTCTCTTAGACCCCATTGTGCTGGTAGCTCTAGAGGTACCCATACCTGAACCACCCACCCTACCTCCCAGACCTGACTATTCCCCACGAGACTTTGAATGGATAAGAAAACAAGCTCCAGGAGAAAAGCCTGGGGAGAGAGGTTGGAGTAGGGACTGATCTTACCAGAAGTACTAGGAAAATACATGCTCACCAACCTACCCAGATCCACCCATCTAGGCTGGAAGAAGTTGCTCAGTCTTTTTCAGCATGCACAGTTAGTATTTCCACCTCAGAACGAGGCCACACATCAGATCACAGGGGGATGTGAGAGCTGTGCAAAGCTAAGACCAGCCCCAAAAGGGCTCCACCCGACAGGTATCCGGGAGAGGGGGAGGGCCCCAGGAAGAAGTTGGGAGATAGACTTCACGAGGTAAAGCCAGGAAAGTATGGGTACAAGTATTTGCTAGTCATGGTGGATACTTTTTCAGGATGGGTGGAGGCTTTTCCAACTAAACATGAAACTAGCCAGATGGTGGCAAAGAAATTAATAGAGGAGATAGTCCCCAGATATGGGATCCCTGAGGCTATAGGTTCCGATAACAGCCCGGCTTTCGTTAGCAAAATCCTAAAGGGACTAGCCCAGGCTTTGGGGATGGATTGGAAGTTACATTGTGCCTATAACCCACAAAGCTCTGGGCAAGTAGAAAGAATGAATTGGACATTAAAGGAGACCCTTTCTAAATTAGTAATTGAGACTGACGGTGACTGGCTGTCCCTCCTACCCTTGTCCATTTTCCAGGTTCAAAACTCCCCCTATGTGCATGGTCTAACTCCCTTTGAAATAATGTACAGGGCCCCTCTGCCAATAAGGTCTCCTAGGCCCACCTTCAAGCCATCAGCCACCACAACGACATTAGCAGCCCCAGCCACAGAAAGGCTGGGGATGGCTGCAAAACCACAGACTTCCAGCAACCCTATGTGGGAGATTGTGCTAGCTGTAGTAGAAGCCCTTAATCATACCACTCCCTCTCTCACTGACCCATGTTGGCTGTGCTACCCAGGATCCCCACCCTTTTATGAGGCTATCGGGATAAATAGTTCCTGTACTCTGAAAAACTCTCATCCCACCTTTTGGGACGGAAGACCATGGGGACTTACTCTTGCTCAGGTCTCGGCCTCTGGCATGTGTGTAGGCACAGTTCCAACATCCCAAAGCCAGTTATGCTCCTCATGCAATAACACCCCATGGGAGCAGGGAAAGTGGATTATACCCACCTCGGGCTGGTGGCTCTGTTTGAAAATGGGCCTCACCCTAGCCCTATCCACCTCTGTATTTAATGTTAATAATGAATTTTGTGTACTTGTGGCCATTCTGCCCCATCTTTCATACCACTCTCAGGAATCCCTCCTCTCCTATTGGGAGGGAAAACAGAGTCCACTCTGAAAGCAGAGGGAACCCATTACTGCCTTAACCATCGGAACTCTCTTCTCCATGGGGATAGCTGGAGCAGGGACAGGAATCGCAGCCCTAGTAACGTGAGAGCAAGGGCTCACGGCACTAAGGCTAGCAATCGACAGGGACTTGGAACAGCTCCGGCAAATGATGTCAGACCTGGAGCAATCTCTCACTTCCTTATCAGAGGTGGTGCTACAAAACAGAAGGGGCTTGGATCTCCTATTTTTAAAAGAGGGCGGGCTATGCACAGCTTTAAAAGAAGAATGCTGTTTCTATGTAGACAAGACAGGGGCAGTCAGTGTTTCTATGTAGAAAAGACAGGGGCAGTCAGGGAATCTTTGACCAAGTTAAAAAAAGACCTGGAGAGGAGGCGCAAGGAGTATGAAAGTAATGAAAGCTGGTTTGAGTCTTGGTTTATGCATAGACCATGGTTTACAACTCTCCTCTCAGCTATTGCAGGACCTCTAATTATCCTACTGCTACTAGTCACAATTGGTCCCTGCATAATAAATAGTCTACTAAGGTTTGTTCAGAAAAAGATCGATACTGTCCATCTCTTGGTTCTTCGCCAGAAATACCAAGCCTTAGATACTGCTGAGGAAGATTCCTCAGTCTGATCTAGAAAAAGGGGGAAAATGTTAGGAAAAGAGGAATTTACTGCTTGTTTGAATTTACTGCTTGTCTGAATTTACTGCTTGAATTTACTTGTTTGAATTTACTGCTTGTAACCAATTAACTCAACTGGAGACACAGGCATCCGGAGATAGGGGAAAGTGCTACAGCCCCCGGAGCCTGACCTGTTTGGTCTGTGTCATGTCTGTAGGCATGTCTGCTTACACAAGACAACAGGGAAGGGTCGTGGCAGGCACATACCACCCATCCCTCCCCGACTGGGACACCTGAAGGGAGTTGTAACATTTTTGATTATTTGAAACTATTGGTTAAGTGAAAAGCGCAGACTTTTGAGCAAGTGGGAGCCTATATAATCCCTGCTTGAAGTTGCTTCAGGGTCGATTGCTCCAACCAGACCTGCGTGTCTTGGAAGGACTGTCGACCCCAGCTAGCTGGCTTAATAAAACTCTGCTTGATTTTTGCATCTCCATACTTGTGCATTTGTTCTCCTGAAGAGACCCACTGAGTCACAGACCCTAACAGACTGACTTGACCATACAGTCTTTTCTTTGTTCTCCTTTTTCCTGGCCCCAGTGAACTCCTACCACAACACAGCTTCTGCCATTTTTCTTCCTAAATAAATTTAATATTTCTGTATCAGTTTAACTGGAATAAGCAACTTGGCTAATCACATGCTGAACCATTGCAATGTATTCCCCTTTGGGACTTAATAATAATTGAAGCAAGTTAGATAAGAAGTAAAAAAAAAAAATCTGCTGCCATCTATGCACACCTGAGTTCAATTGATAGGTTAGAATCAACTGAAAGGAAGACTTAAAAACAAAATTAACTTTAGGAAATGAGACATTTTAGTAAATCACATCTCATACATATGATTTGCAAAAGAAGACCCTCCAACTTTCAAATCTGGCTTCTATAAGTGTAGTCTCTAGTCAATGGGGGGATACCAGGGAACCATGTGGGGTTCTATACATCAATTCTCTTCTATAAGTAATTTCTCTTCTAGATAATTCTGAATTCTGGCTGTATTACAGATCACAGAAAACACAGACTGTCAGCACATTAAACATTTCCTTGTAGGCCTTTCAACACACTTTCTCTCTTCCTCTTTGTGTATATCTGTGTGTATGTGAGCACGTTTAAAATGAACTAAGACCTTGTGTATGGTAGGCAGGAACTCTGCTAATTGTGTATGTGTGTGTGTATGTGTGTATGTTAAAATTGCAACCAAGACCTTGTGGATGCTAGGCAGGCACTCTGCTAATGTGTGTGTGGTGTGTGTGTGTGTGTGTGTACACATATATATTAGATAGCTAAATATAGATATGGATATGGACATATCCTCAGTCCAGTCTTTCCTTTTTTTTGTGATTTTTTTCTCCAATGAAAGTTTTCAGAGCTTGTCTGATCAAAAACCTGTTTGAGAATTCAATAAAGACATAATTTTTAAAAATCCAGTAAATGATGAGGATAATTATATTCCTAATTTACATATCTAATCATCGAAGATTGGTCAGAATTCATGTTTTAATCACACAATGGAACACTTCAGTGGTAGTCATCTTAAATGATCCAGTTATATGTTGGTTGACATTGGAAAGAGTCTTAATGCTCTGTGGTTAGGTTTTTATAAAAAAAAGTTAAAAAAAACAGGTGAATGGCTTGTTCTCATCAGGTCTGCCTGAGTACAGGGTCCAGCTGTTCAGCAGACTGCTTTTGTTACAAAGGGATTCTCATGAAAATCCAGAGAAACCAAAGCACTGTAGGGACGGAGAGAGCAGGTGTGGAAGCCTTAGGTGATCCCCTCATACCTACACAGGGGAAGCACTAAAAGGCCAAGCAGTACTTCAAATGACTTCATTCTAAGTCTTTCCACTTAATTCGTTTCAGTTTTACAGAAAATTACCTATGATTCTCCCAGGCCAAAGTTATTTTAAAATTTTAATGGAAAAGGGAAAAACAATTATAGCTCAAATTGAAGAAAATAATAATGCTTTTATATAAGAATATTTTTAATGTGCTCATAATTTGTATTTAGGATTTTTTCCTTTTTCATTGAGATATAATTTATGCACCAATATTCATGACTTGAGGGATCTAATTCAGTGATCTTTTTATTTTGTTTTATGAAACAAGTTCTTACTCTGCAGTCTCAGCTGGCCTGGAACTCACTATATAGACCATCCCAAGCTTGTGGAGACTCAGGTCTGCTGGTTGACAGACGGAATGAGTGAAGGCAAAGGACTCAACCCTCTGATGGAGAAGAGTGAGTTAATTCTTTAGCAGTGCTTTTTTATACTCTGTAAACTACAGTTATAAGCTTGGTGTTTGTGCCAGAAAACATGAAAGAATTAGTTTCACAAAGAACAAAACACATTCTACAGGTTTACATTTAAAGTTAATCAGTAGGCTACAAAGAGTATATTAATTTCTTACACGATCTATAGATTTTTAACAATTTTCAGGAAGGTCAGTCAGCTGGTGATTACATTTAACACTAAACAATCATCCTATGTTTTGCAGTACCACGACTTATGTTTTTCTCTGATCTGTGACTAAGACTGCATTCCACTGAGACCAACATTCTTGGTTTCAAGAAATGTCCAGACCTCGTTCCTGAGCATTCTTAACATGCTCCTTGCTGTTCTCCTTCACAGGCTGTCCTCAGTCTCACAGAGATCTGTTTGCTTCTGCCTCCTGAGTGCTGGGATTAAAGGCATGCACCACCATGCCCAGCCCTGATCTTTTTTTTTTTTTTTTTTTTTTTTTGAGATAGTCATGTAACTCAGACTGGCCACAAACTGACTCTTGACTTGAACTCTTGATCCTCCTACCTTTAGCTCTCAAACACTGGGATTTCAAGGATGGACAACATGGATAACAGAATTTCTGAGGGTTTTTTGTTTTTTATTTTTTGCACTTTGCCACTATGCCGCATTTCAGCCTTCCGTATTCCAAGCTGGTATTATACTCACTAGTGGTTGAGAATGACCTTGAACTTTTGATTCACCTGACTCCACCACACAAATGCTTAGATTACAACGTGTATGCCACTGCACTGGGTTTATGAGGTACTGAGTATCAAACCAAGGGCCTTGTGCATGCTAGGCAAGCACTCTGCCAACTGTGCTATATCTTCAGCCAAATTCAGTGACACTCTAAAAAGTATAGTTGTTACATAATTAGATATGTCCAGAAGCTTTCAGGTAAAGACAAAAACATACTATTACCTGGTTCCTTAAGGGTTAATCCCAATGAGCCTGTCAATAACCTGCATAGGAAAACACCTGTCACCTTGTGCATGCTAGGCAAGCACTCTGCCAACTGTGCTATATCTTCAGCCAAATTCAGTGACACTCTAAAAAGTATAGTTGTTACATAATTAGATATGTCCAGAAGCTTTCAGGTAAAGACAAAAACATACTATTACCTGGTTCCTTAAGGGTTAATCCCAATGAGCCTGTCAATAACCTGCATAGGAAAACACCTGTCAGAAAGCTGCCGTTTCTAGAGATTTAAAAAAGGGTTTTTTTTTTTTTGATATATTTATTTTTATTTTATGTGTATGGGTGTTTGTACTAGTGTACCCATGTCATGTAATACCTGAAGAGGCCAGAAGAGGGCATAAGATCCCCTGGAACTGGAATTACAATTGGTTGTTAGCCACCATGTGGGTACTGGGAACTGAATTAAGGTCTCTGAAAGAGTAGCCAGTGCTCTTAACTGCTGAGTCATCTCTTCAGCCCTCTAGAGTCTTTAGAAGTACTCTAAAAACCTAAAATACATGTTTGCACAGTGGTCTCTTGGGCCATTGTCCACTCTTACCCCTTGAGAGTGTTCTGCTTTGTAACAGTTCCTTTGTCCAGTGCTCACCCTTGGCTGCACTAGAGCTTCACTTCACTCTGGAGTAAACTCTGTTCTACATTATGCTCTGTGAGTCTCATCGGAATTTTGGGAGGAGGGTTGGGGGTTGAGACAAGGTTTTATGGAGGCCAGATTGATCTCAAACTCTATGCAACCAAGGTTAACTTCAAACTCCTCATCTTCTAGCCTCTGCCTCCAAAGTGATAGGATTACTGGGATGAGCCACTGTGCCTGGCTCATGCCTGAATCCTTTTGATGGAGATCATAATGACTCAGGAGCAGTGGGAAGGCCAGCATCAGGTCCTAGTGACATATTACATCATCACTATCTAATTCCAGAACACTGTTATCACTCCACAAGGGAACCTGTACCATTAGCAGTCACTCTCCATTTCTCATCTGCTCCAAGTCCTGGCACCCAACCAGTCTATTTGCTGTCTTGATAGATTTGCCTGTTTGGAACATTTCATATAAAAGGGGTCACACAGTATGTGAGGTTAGTGTCTGGCCCTATCAAATTTTGCATATGTTTTTAAAGCATTCATGTTGTACTATAAATCAATGTTTTATTATTTTTATTTCATGTGTATGAGTATATTGCCTGCATATATATAAGTGATGTGCAATGCCCTCAGAAGAGGACATAGGATTCCGCTGGAACTGGAGTTACAGACCTCTGCAAGTACCTGCATTCATATGGCATACATTCACCCACATAGTCATGAATGAAATTGTTTTTCAAAAAATATTTTATTATTTTTATTTTATGTGTATGCATATATTGCCTGTATATATGTACATGCACCTGTGTTGTGCAATGCCTGTGGAGGACAGACGAGGCAGTTGAATTCCCTGGAACTGGAGTTACAGACATCAATTAACATTTAAGAAAATACAGACAGGGCCACAGGCCAATCTGATCTGGGAAATTCTTCAGTTGAGGCTCCCTCTTCCCAGTGACTCTAAGTTTGTGTCAAGTTGACACCTGAAGCTAACTATGACGCATTGCCTTTGTTGTAGACATGGTTGTTGCTTAACACAAAGTACATCTTGAAATAAATCCAGAGTGTCCACTCTCAAGGTAATTACATTTCATTGCTGATAATAAGATGGTAGAAATGTAGCTTAATGTGAGGAAGTTAAACATGTAATAAATTGATGGGGATAAAGGGAGAATTTTTTTGTGTGTGTGTTTTTGAGACAGGGTCTCTCCCTGTAGCCCCAGCTGGCATGGAACTCACTATGTAGACCAGGCTGGCCTCGAACTCACAAAGATCTGCCTGCCTCTGCCTCCCAAGTGCTGGGATTAAAGGCATGTGCCACCACACCTGGCTAAAGGGTGAATTTTTAAGCTAGAATTGTCAGAAAAGGTCCCTGAAGGAAAGTGACTTTTAAGCAGAAATCTAAAGGAATAAAGAAATGGTATGAAGAAATGTATTGTAGATAAAGGAAATCTAAGTGTCTAGGTCCCTAGGGCCAGAGCAGGTTTTGAATGTTGAAGTAATAACAAAAATGGTCAACATCTAACTGGGTATGTGTGAAGAAGGAATGGAAGAGGTAAATTAGAGGTAAAATCCATGTTTTAGAAGCTCATATGATAATGAAAATTTAATTTCTGCCGGGCATGGTGGTGCATGCCTTTAATCCCAACACTTGGGAGGCAGAGGCAGGCGGAACTCTGTGAGTTCAAGGCCAGCCTAGTCTACATAGTGAGTTCCATGCCAGCTGGGGCTACAGGGAGACCCTGTCTCAAAAAGACCAAAAAAAAATTTAATTTCATCATGGAAGTCATTGGAGGGTATCATGTCACATTGATACATTAAGAGATAATTCTGACTGTTTTATAAGGATCTTTAGTAGTTAAAGTTCAGGAAGACCAGGAACCAGGCAAGGATGTTGGCATCCAAGAGGGTTGATGATGTCTTGGATTTGGTGAATAGTGGTAGGAAGAAGTATTTGAATTGAGGCATGAATCAACAGTTTAAGTGTAGCTTATATTAACCTGCTAATGATTAAATGTGATTGGGTAGAAAGAATAGCAAGTTCATGTTCTCCCTCTTTCCTGACCTCTTGGCTTTTCACTCATTTACCCAATAAATATTTTCTGAACATCTTTGTGTTGTCTAAACCCCTCCCATGTGTTGGCAACCTTAGACAACTCATACATCGCTACTTCAGGACACCTGCTGTCTTAGAGTCTCTTAGGTCTGTGAACCTCCTCTTTAGTGCACAGCTGAAACTTTTCATCTTACCTGTGTGTTTATTTAACATCTCCCTTCCCCATTATACTAAAGGCATTCTACACACAATATGAATTGTTCCTGCCTAAACTCATGGTGGATGTAGTTACTCCATGCAGCAGTGTTGAGAAATGAGGCTGAGGGTGAGGTAATAGTATTCCAGGAACAGGTTTAATCATGTGCAAAGTACCAATCGCACAAAGAGAATGAGGCACCAAGAAAAACCTGACGCAGATGTGAGGAAAGTAGCTTATTATAAGCCAGCTGAAGAACTACCTCCCTCTTATGAAAGATGGGAATTCCTTAATAAAATGAGAATTAGTGGTTATAGGGTAAGATTCACACTTTAGTTTTTGGAGTATGGTTGGAAAATAATTGGAGGGGATACAAGTAAGGGCTCCAGGTGGCCAAGAACAATGGCATGTACTCTGCTAGAGCTACTGGATGTAAGATGCTGTTGTTCCCTCAGTGCTCCTAAGGATTACTGCCCTGACACATCAACCCACTGGTCTGCTTTTCTTTGTACTTTTTTTTTTTAAGGAGAAATTTTATTGATTCAAGAATTTCACATAATGAATTTTGATTATATTCAGACCTCCTCCCACATCTCCACCCTCACTCTATCACCTGCATGCTCCCACCCCTGACTTTGTGTCTTCTATTTGCAAATGAAAAACCCCATCCGTCTCACATAACACCTGTGAGGTGGGTACTGGAGAAATCATATCTCATTAGAGTGTCAGTGATGTGCAATCCTGCACACAGGTGTGCCAAAGCGAGGGTCCATTCCCTTTCCTTTGTACATGGTTTTGGGTCAGAAAATGCCCAGGTTTCTTGAAATGGGATTTTCACTCTTAATTTCTGCTTCTCTTACACACACACTGCTTAGGAATGTCAAATAGGGGTTTCTTTCTCTCAGTGGTTGGAATCACTTGGTTTTCTTCAACAAAGTGATTTCACAGCCCTTGCATGCAGGTTACACTTTGGCTGTTTCTGGTTCTCACTCAGCACAATGATCCCACTGTGGACCAAGGTATTCTCCAACAGGCTGATTCCCCTCAGGGTTTTACTGTGGGTAAAAGCAGAAGCTAGGTCCTCACAGTAGGCAACAGCTCACAGGCCTCCAATCTAAGATTCTCTGAGTAGCAGTTGGGATGTTTCACAGCTTCATAGGACAGCGTTACCAGTGTCCTTTAGTTTCTTTTCTGAAATCTGTAGCCTTCCCAGATTCCTAATGTCTCTGAGGATTGCAAGCAGGTCTTAACAACCACTGGGTGGTGATTATGGTCTGCTGACCATGGATGCCCTTGGGGTGTGTGTGCAGCTAGACCAGCTCTGCCCTGCTGGTGTAAGCAGCTTCACCATCTTGCTCTCCAGTTACTGTCCTTTTCACTTGCCAAGTCCTGAGTTCAAAATTTTGAGCTCAATCTAGAAACATCAAGGTTCTTAATAAAATGAAGAGGACCGGAATCATGTTTTAAGTCTTTATGTTGAGAGTTGCTGTTGTAGCCATTTTCCGACACCACCACCAACTTGGCTCTCCAATTGTTTTCTTTCTTACTTGCCAAGTCCTGGGTTCATAATTCTGAGATCAATATAGAAGTAAGTATTCATCTTGTTGATAAGGTTCCACACATGGTCCATGAGACGCACTGAATCTCTCTGAGGCCAGCTGTCTGGGCATACCTCATTCCACCCCCATCTTTTCCTTTCTCTGTAATTGTTACAGTCATCCCTCTACAACTTTGACTTTCCCTTGGTTGTTGCTTTATGTGGCTCCTTGAGCCCTTCTGTGCTCCAATCTCTGTTTCACTGTCTCTGCTAACTGCTTCAGTTTCCAGTTCCTAGAAAATGAAACCTGTTGGCTCAGAAATTTGGGGGTAAGAGGGTCACATAGCCATGGTAGGCACCTGCACCTGGGAGTCTTTATCTAGCAAGCTTTCACTAACAGATGGGAGAGGGACAGACCACATGATGAAAACAGATGCAAAGGAATTTGAGAATCTGGACATTGGTAGATATGGCTGCTAAGGTTCCAATTTAGGACAAATAATTGCATGTTGAGGTAGATTTCAATACGTTTAGCAAGGTGTTTGGCATTGTATTTGGATTCTTAGAAAATAAACTTCTAAGAATTGTTACCATTTTTATTATTTTTATTAGTGCTGGGGATTGAACCCACAGCCTCACCACAGGCAAAGAAAATGCTCTGCCCGGAGCTACATCCCCAGGCAGGAATCATTTTAATAAACACTACTGCAATAGAAAAATGATCAAAGAAGTTGTGCATCTTAACGCCATCAAAAGAAATATTTTATTATGAAGTATTTTAAAAAATATTTTATTTATTATTTTTATTTTATGTATATGAGTGTATTGCCCCCGTGTATATAAGGGTACTTGTATCATGCAATGCCGGCAGAGGTCAGAAGAGGGCAGTGAGTACCCTGAAACAGAAGTTAGGATGGTTGATAGCAGCCATGTGGGTGCTAGGAATTGGACCTGGGTCCTCTGCAAGAGCAGCCTGTGCTCTTAACCATTGAGCCATCTCTCCAGTCCCAAGAAATGTGGTTTTAATGAATTAAGATGATCTTAATAGGTTGAGATTTTATTTAGTGCTGGGGACCAAACTGAAGACTTTTTTTACATGTTAGGCAGGCACTCTACTACTGTTGTGTATCACCAGCTCTTAATATCTCCTACTAACAAAAATTTTCATAAATCCATATTGGGCAGGAGGCAGGGGGTGTGTGGGGGAGAGAGAGAGAGAGGAAGAGGGAGAGGGAAAGGGAGGCTGGGGAGAGAGAGACTATTTTGCACCAATGATAGGAGTGCAATACCATGCCTCATTTTGAAAATTGTCATTTCAAGAAAAACAAAAATTCAGTAAGCTTTCTTACAGAAAACTTCAGTCAAAGAAAGTTTCTTTTTTCTCTATACAGATGATCAGCTAATAACTAAATATAAAAAGCATAAGTGAATTATAAAAACCGTTACTTTGTAATTTCACATGAAATAAAGTTCCAGATATAAATCAACAGCGAATGCTAACATTTTGGACTGAAAGGTTGGGAGGAATAGAATATTTGCTAGGTCTCAAAATACCACCTTATGGATTATCTGCTAATTACAAAGATGATGACATTTCCAGTAGAAAGAGCTGGAGATTGTCACCTGACCTGAGAGCTCAAGCTTAAAATCACTAATAGTGAGAAAATTTGAAACTTGTACTCTAATATATGTGATTTAACCTATCAAATGATCTTGCCAAATATATTTAACTTCAATTTAACCAACTTACAGCTATTATATAGGAAATTGATAGAGTAATAACCTAAATTACATCAAGATAAGAGACATATTAAATTTATGTAAAACATTCTATTAGGTGATTGATTTTGTTTCTTAATGTCAATGAAAAAAGACAGAGAATCTATCATCTATCTATCTCTCTCTCTATCTATCTGCATATATAAATGTATAAATAAAAATAAATTAGATAAATTTAGAAATATAGTATATTCAAGATGATACTATGGAACTAACCTAATTGTTTTTAGGCATGATACATGTCACTTTGAGAAAATATTATCACCATTTTGAATCATTCACTTAGGGTGAGCAACTGCCCTGATATGTCTGGGACACGAAGTGGGGTTGAGAGATTCTGAAGACACAAGACTTAAAATTAAAAATCCAGGAAAATACTGAGAAAACAAGAAAGAGCTGATCATTTCACACTTAAAGAATTTAGGAACAGAAATCACAATGAATGTCTACAATTGATTTTCAAGTTTATGTACACACACACACCCATACATACATATATACAAAGAAAATAATTATAGTAAAATGGCAACAATTATTTAGTTTAGGTGCTTATATGTATGTGTATGGTGATTCACCATTTTTCACCATTTATGTACGTTTGGAAATTTCCATAGTAAAATGTTAGAGAAAATATGCTTAGATGATAAAAGATGAAGAAATAAAGCCATACAAGATGTCATTAAAAATGGAACATATATTGGATAGTTATTGCTTTATAACTTAAAACATATTGGGAAATACGTTAACATGAGAACTACTGGAAATTGAAAGTATAATTTAAAATTAATAGACTTACAGACGAGTTGGAAGAAAAACAAAAGAAATATGCCAGAGAGCAGAATAAAATGAAGATCAAATTAGAAGATTAATTTAAGTTCAAAAGTCAAAACAGATTTTTTAAAGAGGCAAGATTGAAAATAGAAGAGGTCATCAGCAAAATACTTGGGGGAAAATGTTGCTAGAACTGCACTATTTGTTTCCAGTTTAAAAGGGATCGCCAAGTGTCCAACACAAGTCAGTGAAAAGAAGTCTAAACAGAGGTTCATCCCTCTAAAATTTCAGAACCAAGAGAGCAAAGACAAGCTTTCAGAGAGGAAATAAAAACTGATAAAGCTCTAAAGCAACACTTCAGACTTCAACACCACCACTCAGAGTTAGAAGGCAATAGAGAAATACCTTGTAAAGACAGCACACAGTATCTTCACACATGTAAGTTTTCCCCAACTTGAAGTGTTATGGTTGAAAGTAAAGCCTCCGCATGTTTGGTTACCATCGATTCATGCTGTCTGGGGACACTTTGAAAACTGTGGAAGTAGCCTAGCTGGCAGAGGTTGATACTAGGCACCTAGCCTTTAAGGGTTCTTGTCCAGCTCAGCTTCTGGTGTGATCCTTGACTATTTGCTTCCAGGGTGTGACCTGTCAGCTACCTCACACTCCCCTCCCACCAACACAGACTGAATTACTTCCACCACAATGTCTTCTCTGCCGTGGTGGACTGAATCTCCCTGGACACGGTGAGTAAAAATAAAAATTTCCTCCCTTCATTTGCTTCTGTCAGGTATTTTGTCACAATAATGAGAAAAGTAGCTACAACAGAAATCCTGCAGATTAAGCCAAGAAAAAGTAAATCAGAACCAGGAGAGGTGATAGAAGAGAAATCCATCAAGAGCTGACCAGGAAGGGAAGGACCAAAGGCTGGGCGGGAGGAATCCCAGGTGTCAGTAAAGGATACCCCAGGAGGAAAGCTCATCCTCTAACAGTTATGAGAGGAGCTTTATTCTTGGGGGATAAAATAGTGATTTTTTAAAGTGTTTACAAAAACTTTATTGAAAATTTCATACAAGGTGTTTTGATCAAATCCATGCCTACTCCCTCCCCTCCAACATTCCTCCCCTCTGAAGAGGTAACCCTAAAATCTTTTAAAGATTAGATACAAGCTCCCAAATACTTTTGACATTTTTGGCCTTTGGAACAGAGTATGTTGCTAACAGGAGCAAGGACATTTTGACTTTTAGCCAAGAATCTGGCTACATTTCTTTGGGGTCTTTTTACCCAACTGCATAGCCAATTCCTACCTCCTATTCTTATCACACCATCCTCTGAAGGGGTTACCCAAATTGCCAATAGGGAATAAGGACGCTGATGGTTCTGGCTTCTTCGAGGCTGAACAGGGATGCAGGGTGAGGCAACTGGAGTACCCCTTCAGTGGGTCTATCTAAAAGACTCCCAAATTGCATAACTCTTGTCTCTAAAGGGAGAAGAAAGTCCTTGAATCATGAATAGATGTGAAAGAGAAGTAAAGGCAAGAGTAACTAGCATTACAAGTTCTAGACAGGAAACTAGAAATTTAATGAATGAGCACAATCATCAGCAAACCCAATTGTGACTATGTTTAGCGATCAGGCTCAGCCAAGGTCGTGATGATGGTAGTTATTTCATGCAGAAGGGACTGCTGTATACCATCTTCTTATTAAAAGGACCTGGAATTTAAAAGAATTTGGTGCTAGGAGCCACATATGAGGGAGAACATATGTCGTTTGTTTTTCTGAGTCTGTGTTACTTCACTTAGTATAACAGTTTCTAGATCCATCCATTTACCTGCAAATTTCATTATTTCATCTTTCCTTACTGCTGAATAGAACTCCATTGTGTAAATATACCACATTTTTGTTAACCACTCGTCAGTTGAGGGACACTTAGGTTGCTTCCATCTCTTAGCTATTGTGGAAAGAGCAGCAATAAACATGGTTGTACAAGGACTCATCTCTACAATGGGATGAGTCCTTTGGGTATATGCCAAGGCATGGTATAAATGGGTCATATGGTAGGTTCCTTTTTAGTTTTTTAAGAGTTCTACACACTGTTTTCCAAAGAGGCTGCACAAGTTTGCAATCCCACCAGCAGCGAATCAGCGTTCCTCTTTCTCCACATCCTCGTCAGCATTTGCTATCATTTGTTCTCTTGATCCTAGCCAGTCTGATTGGGGTAAGGTGATACCTTAGGGTGGTTTTAATTTGTATTTCCCTAATTACTAATGATGTTGAACACTATTTTAGATGTTTCGTAGTCATCTTTATTTTTTCCTTTGAGAACTCATTGTTTAGATCTTTATCCCATCTTTTAATTGGATCATTTGGTTTCTTGATTCTTTGTTTTTTGAGTTCTTTATATATTCTGGATGTTAAACCTCTGTCAGATGTGTCACTGGTGAAGATTTTTTCCCATCCCATTCTGTGGGTTTTCTCTTTGCTTTTTTGGTTGTTTCTTTTGCTGAACAGAAGCTTTTCAGTTTAATGAGGTCCCACTTATGGATTGCTGACTTTAATTCCTGAGCAAATTGTCTGATTTAGAAAATCCTTTCCTACACTTATATCTTGTAAGTTACTGACAATATTTTTTTTCTAATACTTTCAGGGTTTCCAGTTTCACATTGAAGTCTTTGATCCATTTGGAGTTGACTTTTGTTCAAGGAAAAAGGATCTAGTTTCATTCTTCTATAGGTGGAGATCCAGTTTTGCCATCACCATTTGTTGAAGATGCTGTCTTTCCTCCATTGTGTGTTCTTCTTGGAACCTCGACAAATATCAGGTGGCTGAAATTGTGTGTACTCAAGTTTGAACCTTCAATGATGTTCCATTGATCTATGTGTCTGTTTTTGAGCCAGTACTGTGCTGTTTTTATGACTATAGTTCTGTTGTGTACTTTGAGATCTGGTATAGTCATGCCCCCTGTGTTGCTCTTTGTGCTCCGGGTTGCTTTGGGTATCCGGGGTATTTTGTGCCTCCATAAGAATTTAAGGATGGATTTTTCTAATTCTGTGAAGTATGTCATCGAGATTTTGATTGGGATTGAATCTATATACTGCTTTTCGTAGGATGGTCATTTTAACAATATTAATTCTTCTTCTTCAACCGCTTCTAAATACAAACTGTATATAAGGAAAGCTTGCAATACAATAAAGCGACCCTTGACAAGTGGACTTGCTTGGGCTCCGTCTCCTCTTTCTCGCCCGTTTTTCCTTTCAGGGAGTGGTCCCCCTCGAGCTTTACCTGTACAGGGTCCCCGCAGGCGGGGGCAGTATACAGAAAGGCTACTGATTTTTGTGGATTGATTTCATAACCTGCCACTATACTGAAAGTGTCAATCAGTTCTAGGAGTTTTCTGCTGGAACTTTTGGGACCTCTTAAGTATAGTATCATATCATCTGCAAAAAGTGGGATATTTTGACCTCTTCTTTTCCAATTAGTGCTCCTTTAATTTCCTTCTCCTTTCTTATTGCTCTAGCAAGAGGTTCAAGCACTATGTTGAAAGGGAGTGGAGATACTGGACATCCTTGTCTGGTTCCTGATTTTAATGGGAATGCTTCCAATTTTTCTCCATTTAGAATGATATTGGCTGTGGGTTTGTTGTATATAGCTTTAATTATGTTGAGGTATGTTCCTTCCAGTCCAATTTACTCTAGGACTTTGACCATAAATGCATGCTGAATTTTGTCAAATGCCTTTTCTGCACGTATTGAGATGACAATGTGGGTTTTGTCTTTGAGTTCATTTATGACATGCGTATATTGAACCATCCCTGCATTTCTGGAATAAAGCCTACTTGATCATGGTGAATGATCTTTTTGATGTCTGTCTGTATGCAGTTTGCAAGAATTTTGTTGAGAATTTTTGCATCTACGTTCATTAAGGATATGGGTCTACAGTTTTGTTTTTTGGTTGTGTCTTTACCCGGTTTGGGTATTAGAGTGATGTTGGTTTCATAGAAGGAATCTGAGAGTTCTCCTTGTTTCTATTGTTTTGAATAATTTACGTAGTATTGGCTGGAGGTCTTTTTTATATGTCTGGTAGAATTCTGCTGTAAATCCATCTGGTCCTGGGCTTTTTTTTAGTTGGGAGGCTTTGTATTACTCTTTAAATTTCCTTGTATGTTATGGGTCTGTTTAAACTGTTGATCTCTTCATAGTTTAACTTTGGAGGTTCCCATGATTTCAGATAGCCATCCATCTCTTTTAGACTTTCAGATTTAGTTACATATAGGTTTTTAAAATATTCCCTTATAATGGTTTGGATCTTTTGGATGTCTGTTGTGATGTTTCTCCTTACCCCTTTTTCTTTGTTGATTTGGATTTGCTCTTTCGTGGCTGGGCTAAGGGTCTGTCTATCTTGTTTATCTTTTCAAAGAACCAGCTCTTAGATTAGTTGATTCTTTGTATTGTTTTCTTTGTTCCTAATTTTTGTTATTTCTTCTCTTCTGCTGGGTTTGGGTCTCATTTGTTCTTGCCTTTCCAGTGTCTTGAGTTGCAATGCTAGGTCATTTATTTGGGCCCTTTCCAATTTTTTTTAATGCAGGCACTTAGAGCTATAAACTTCCCTCTTAGGACTGCTTTTAATGTGTCCCAAAGGTTTTGTTGTGTTGTACTGTCCTTTTTGTTGAATTCCAGGAATTCTTTTCTTTCTTTCTTAATCTCTCACTTGATCCACTCATTGTTTAGGACTGTGTTGTTCAATCTCATGAGTTTATGTAGTGACTAGGGCTTCTTCCAGTGTTGATTTTGAGCTTTATTGCTTTGTGGTCTGATAGAATGCATGCAATTATTTCAATATTTTTGTATTTATTGAGGTTTGTTTTGTGGCCCAGTATGTGGGCAATCTTTGAAAAAGTTCCATGAGGTGCTCAGTAGAAATTGTATTCTTTGGCTCACCTCCCTCTGCTTCCCTGGGCCTACAGAACCCACCACAGGCCTCTCTCCTACCCACAGGCCCCTCTCTGAGGTAAGTCCATTGTGCCCTCTGTGCCTTGACTCCCCCAGCCTCATTCACCCTCCCATCTGCTCTGTGTTTCACTCCTCCGAGTTTCTGCCCTGACCCAGTCCTTATCTTAGGGCCCCAGACACCTGGGGAACTAATACTGCTCCCTGATCCTTTTCATCCAAACCAAGGTAGTGCCTTCTCTGGGCCACAGGAGCACTGCTTCTGGGCCTGCCCTGTCCTCACCTCCCTCTACTTCCCTGGGCCTGCAAGACCCACCACAGGCCTTTCCCATACCTATAGGCCTCTCTCTGGGGTAAGTCCATTGGCCCTCTGCACCTTGATTCCCCCAGCTTCATTCACCTTCCCATCTCTGCCACCAGTCTCTCCTCCAAGTTTGGGCCCTGCCCCATTCCTTGTATTGGGGCCCAGACACCTGGGGAACCAATAATGCTCTTGATCCTTTTCATCCAGACCAAGGTAGTGCCTTCTCTGGGCCCCAGGAGCACTGCTTCTGGGCCTGGCACCGCCCTCAACTCCCTCTGCTTCCCTGGGCCTGCACCACCCACCAGCCGCTTTCTGGAATGCTGGGGCTGACCTTTACTCTTCCTGATACTTTTCATCCAGACCAACCCAGCTCCTCAGTGCAGTCCCCAGGAGGCTTTGGGGCCTCTTCCCACCTCATCTGCCTTTCCATCTCTTGGTGGAATGGCCACCAGCTGCCCTAGACCAGCATCTTTCCTGGGCCAGGCTCCCAGGCCAGTCTAATGCCCAAATCTCTGAGGCCAAAATCGTTCCTGGAGGG
>NW_008342282.1:89477-95300 GCF_000622305.1 Nannospalax galili | reverse complement strand
AAAATCACAGAGAAAAAATAATAACATGAAAAACCAAAATAACATATCCCCACCAAATACCAATAGTCCTCTAGAGGAGTACAATGAGAAACCTCTAGAGATAATGCAGGACATGGAACTCAAAGAACAATTATAAACATGATAAAAAGAATTCAGTGAATTTAAAGAACACGCACACAAAAGAAATCAAAGAAATGAAGGAAGATAGGGATAAACTCCTGAATGAATTCAGAAAAGAGTTAGAAATATTGAAGAATACTCAGGCTGAAATGAAGAAGGAAGTGAAACACTCAGTAAGCCAATTAGAAACGACAGGAGAAAGCCTCACCAATAGGATGAACGAAATGGAAAACAGAGTATCAAGACTGGAAGACAAAGGGCGAAAGCCTCAACAACAGGATGAATGAAATGGAAAACAGAGTATCAAGACTGGAAGATAAAGTGGATGAACTAGACCACTCAAGCAAAGATTACGAGAAATTTAAGAAAAAACAAGAATGGAATATTCAGGAATTGTGTGACACCATAAAAAGAACAAACTTAAGAATCATAGGCATACAGGAAGGAGAAGAATCCCAAGATAATGGCATGGACAAGATCTTCAACAGAATCGTGGAAGAAATTTTCCAAAAATTAAAGAAAGACATGCCCATACAAATACAAAAAGCATATTGAATACCAAACAGACAGGACCAGAAAAGAAACTCTCCACGGCACATCATAGTAAAAACACTACACATAGAAAAGAAAGAGACAATTCTGAAAGGTGCAAAAGAGAAACAATAAGTCATATATAAAGGAAAACCCATTAGGATTACAGCTGACATTTCAGTGCAAACTATGAAAGCCAATAGAACCTGGACCAAAGTATTCCCAGTTTTAAATGACCAAAGATGCCAACCCAGATTACTATACCCAGGCAAAATGTCTATTATAGTCAAAGGGGAAAGAAAAATCTTCCATGAGATGAATAGGCTGAAGGAATTCATGTCTATAAAAACAGCCCTTCAGAGAGCTCTGGCAGCAATACAAAAAGCTGAAGAAAGGAATGACTATACCCAAAGGATTGTGGAAAGAAATCCAGTGAAGGTATAACTGTGGAAAAGCACAGCTATATCAAGAATGTAAACAGAAATAAAAATGACAGGACTCAATACCGATCTTTCATTAATAACTTTAAATATTAATGGACTGAACTCCCCAGTCAAAAGACACACCCTATATGAGTGGATTAAGGAACAAAACCCATCTTTTTGTTGTCTGCAGGAAATGCATCTCACGTTCAAGGACAGACATTATCTTAAAATGAAAGGATGGAAAAAAATATACCAAGAAAATGGCACTAAGAAAAAAAAGAAGCATAGCAATTCTAATATCTGAAAAAATCGACTTTAAACTAAAAATAATCAGAAGAGATAAAGAGTGTCACTTCATTTTGATCAAAGGAACAATGAATGAAAAAGACACTACAATCATGAACATATATTGACCAAACTCTGGTGTCCCCAACTTCATAAAAATAGAACAGCACTTTAGGTCCCAGATTAACCCCATCTCATTTATAGTAGGCAACTTCAATACCCCACTGTCTCCATTAGATAGGTCAACAGGGCAGAGACTTAACAGAGAGACATCAGAATTAAACAATACCATACATCAAATGGACTTAACAGACATCCACCGAGTATTCCATCCAAGTACCAAAGGACATACTTTCTACTCAGCACCCCATGGAACCTTCTCCAAAATCGACCATATACTAGGGCACAAAACAAACCTCAACAAATACAAAAACACTGAAATAATTCCATGCATTCTCAGACCACAATGCAATAAAACTTACAATCAACCCAATAAGAAGCCCTAATCACCACATGAACACATGGAGATTAAACAATGCACTCCTGAATGAGGAATGGGTCAAAAAAGAAATTAAGAAAGAAATAAAATATTCCTGGAACTAAATGAAAAGGACAATACAACACAACAAAACCCCTGGGATATGCTCAAAGTGGTCCTTAGAGGGAAGTTTATAGCTCTAAGTGCCTACATCAAAAAATAGGAAAGAATACAAATAAATGACTTAACATTGCAACTCAACACACTTGAAAAGCAACAGCAAAGGAAACCCAAACCCAGCAGAGAAAAGGAAATAAAAATCAGGGCAGAAATTAATGAAATGAAAGAAATTAATGAAAGAAAACAACATAGAATCAACTACACCAAAAGCTGGTTCTTTGAAAAGATAAACAAGATTGACAGACCACTAGCCCAGTTAACCAAAAGAAGGAAAGAACACCCCCAAATCAACAAAATCAGAGATGGAAAGGGAAAACATCACGACAGACACCAGAAAGATACAGAACATTATAAAGGAATACTTTAAAAATCTTTATGCTACTAAATTTGAAAACCTAAAATAAATGGACTGATACCTAAAGGCATGGGAACCACCAAAACTAAACCAAGAAGAGATTAACAGTTTAAACAGACCCATAACACAAAAAGAAATTGAAACAGTAATACAAAACCTCCTGACTAAAAAAAGTCCAGGACCAGATGGATTAACAACAGAATTTTATCAGACATTTAAAGAAGATCTCCATCCAATACTACTTATTTTATTCAAAAAGATAGAAATGGAGGGAGAACTTCCAAATTCCTTCTATGAAGCCAGCATCACTCTAATACCAAAGCCATCCTTAATGAACATAGATGCAAAAATTCTCAACAAGATACTTGCAAACCACATACAGACACACATGAAAAAGATCATCCACCATGATCAAGTTGGCTTTATCCCAGAGATGCAGGGATGGTTCAATATATGTAAGTCAATAAACATCATAAATCATATAAATGGGCTTAAAGACAAGAACCACATGGTCATCTCAATAGATGCAGAGAAGGCCTTTGACAAAATTCAACATGCATTTCTGTTCAAAGTCCTAGAGGGAATTGCACTGGAGGGAACATAAGTCAATATAATCAAAGCCATATATAACAAACCCATAGCCAACATCATTCTAAATGGAGAAAACCTGGAAGATTCTCAGTACTTGAAACTCTTGCAAGAGCAATAAGACAAGGGAAGGAAATCAAAGGAGTAATAAATGGAAAAGAAGAAATCAAATTATCCCTTTTGCAGATGATATTATAAGGGACACTAAAAATTCCACCCTAAAACTCCAAGAAATTATGAACACATTCAGTAAATTCGAAGGTTACAAAATTAACCTACAAACAACCAGAGAAATGGCACATGGTAACACTCCCATTCACAATAGCTGCAAAAAAAATAAAATATCTTGGAGTAAACCTGACCAAAGACATTAAAGAGCTCTACAATGAAAAATTTTAAATCTTTAAAGAAAGAAATTGAGGAAGACATCAGAAGATGGAAGAACCTCCTATGCTCATGGATTGGAAGAATTAATATTGTGAAAATGACCATCCTACCAAAAGTCATATATAGATTCAACGCAATGCCTATCAAAATCCCCATGACATTTTTCACGGAATTTGAAAAAACTATCCTGAGATTCATATGGAAGCACAAAATACCTCGGATAGCCAAACCAACCCAGAACACTAATACCAATGCTGGGGGTATTACTACCTGATATTTGACTAAGGGGCCAAGACCATTAACTGGAGGAAAGACAGCATGTTCAGCAAATGGTGCTGGCAAAACTGGATCTCCACTTGTAGAAGAATGAAACTAAGCCCCTGTCTTTCACCCTTCACAAACTATTAGAAGAAAACATTGGGAAAAACCTACAAGATACAGGCATAGGAAAGGATTTTCTAAACTGGACATCGATTGCTCAGGAAACAAGGGCAAGAATTAACAAATGGGACCTCATTAAACTAAAAAGCTTCTGTACATCTTAGAAGACAACCAAGGAAGCAAACAGCAAACCCACAGAATGGGAGAAAATCTTCACCAGTGACACATCCGACAGAGATTTAATAACCAGAATTTGTAACGAATTCAAAAAACAGAACCAAGACAAGAAGCAACCCAATTAAAAGATGGGCTAAGGAGCTGAACAGAGATTTCTCAAAAGAAGAAGTAAAGATGGCTATGAAACATCTTAAAAGTTGTTCAGCATCACTAATAATTAGGAAATGCAAATTAAACCACTTTAATATTCCACCCCAGTCAGACTGACTAAGATCAAGAAAACAATTGATGCCAAATGTTGGAGAGGATGTGTGGAAAGGGGAACACTCATCCACTGCTGGTAGGGCTGCAAACTGGTTCAACCCCTATGGAAAGCAGTGTGGAGAACTCTTTAAAAAACTACAAATGAACCTACCATTTGACCCAGTTTTTCCACTCCTTGGCATATACCCAAAGAACTCATCCTATCACAGAGACACTTGTACATGCATGTTTGTTTCTGCTCTTTTCACAACAGCTAAGAGATGGATGTAACCTAAGTGTCCCTCAATTGACAAGTGGATAATAAGGGAGATATGGATAAAAATTGGGTTAGTTTAAGGGACGGGGCGGGGAAGGGTATACAAGGAACCTAGGGGAACCTAGGGGATAAAGGGATAGAAGGGAAAGAAGGAGCTCAAAGAGAGGTAGGACCATAGGAGAGGGGTACTAGAAAGGGAGAAATGGGGGAAATAGGGTCACCTTAATTGGGAAAACCATAATGGAGGTGTGAGACAATGTGAGAGATAAACAATGCCTAGCTAGTTTTATAAAACGGAGGGAACCATATTACTTCTACAACCTACTGACAAATTATACATAGCAGATCAAGAAATATATGTGTAGGCAAGGTTTATCTGAGAACAACTGGTCTTTGCCCAAGATTTGTGTATGTGACACACAGTAATTAAAAATACTACACTGGTGGAACTATCCTTGGGTGTTTAACAGACATACTTTGAGGCCTACAATAATTTGGTCAGAGGGACATAAAGGACACTTTTTGGTCCTAGCCCTCCTAGGTCGACTAGTTCCAGGGGACAATGAGCATCTCTCAAAATGTCCTATAATGGTAGTGGGTCACCTGTCCTCTTGATCAAGGAGGCCGAGGAGACCCCACCAGATGGACTTGAACCAGTGTCCAGTCTATAAAGAGGAGGGTCAACACGGAGGAATCATTTCCTCCATGCTTCCAAGAGAAGCCAACAATGGTCGAGCAGGACCTTTGACTTATCTTCATTTAGGTGGAACTGGTAAAAGAAAGGAGCCAGGGTCTCCTCCCAAGCCCATGTGACCCCTGAGGAACAGATCCTCAAACGACCTTAAGAGTAAAAATAAATCGGTTTATCTGGTCCAACTCTATGGCTTTAAACACCCAAAAGGAAAGTAGAACCAAAGATTAAAGGGGCCAACATAATTTCATAAGAGTCCATAAGTATAGCTAAAGGCTACATAACAAGCAACAATGCCAGGCAAGCAACACCTTCTTTTGAGTTGATGGCCAGGGTGGCCAAAGGGATTCCCAAATAGTAACCCAGCATAGAACTGGGAAAATGAACAGCAGACCCCAATCTTATCCAAAGGAATACAGACAACTGATTACCGCTAAGTAAAGAACAACTGACCCTCCTAAAACAAACATCTCTAGATAGGGTGGCTAGATTCACCAGCAGGGCAAGTAGTGGGGAATGGCTGGGGTGCCGACAACACAGCAGACAGTAGCAGGGATATCAGAGTATAAGGGCTCTAGTGGGGGGAGGGAGGCTATGGGAGGGTGCTACCTGGGAAGTGGGTATAAAAATAAAGAAAAAAAATAATTTTTCAAAGCATAAAAATTTGCTCCTTAACAATTAGTAGATGTGAAAAACATTACCATT
>NW_008342282.1:88914-89042 GCF_000622305.1 Nannospalax galili | reverse complement strand
ACTGAAGTCCCCTACTATTACTGAGTTGGGGTTAATCTGTGTCCTAAAGTCATGTAGTGTTTTTTTTTTTATGAATTTGGATGCACAAGAATTTGGTGCATATATGATTGCTGTTTGTATTCTCTGTT
>NW_008342282.1:60829-88553 GCF_000622305.1 Nannospalax galili | reverse complement strand
GTACATTTAGTGTTTTTACTATGATATGTTGTGGGGAGTTTATTTTCTGATATTGTCTATTTGGTGTTCTAGATTCTTCCTGTATTTGTATGGATATGTCTTTCCTTAATTTCAGGAAATTCTCTTCTCCAATCCTTTTTAAGATCTGGTCAACACCATTAACCTGAAATTCTTCTCCTTCCTCTATTCCTATGATCTGTAGATTTGGTCTTTTCATGGTGTCCCACATCTCTTGCATATTCCATTCCTGTGTTTTTTTTAAATTTTCCATACTCTTTGCTTGTGTGGTCCAATTCTTCAACTTTATCCTCCAGTGTTGATATTCTGTTTTCCATTTCATTCATTCTAGAGGTGAGGCTTTCCCCAGTTGTTTCAAGTTGGCTTATTGAGTTTTACACTTCTTTCTTCATTTCTGCCTGAGTTGTCTTCAATGTTTCTATCTCTTTGTGAATTCATTCAGAAGTTTATCACTATCTTCTTTTAGCTCCTTGATTTGTTTTTTCGTGTTCTTTAAATTTGTTGAATTCTTTCTTCTTTTTTATGACTGTTCTTTTAAATTAAATTCAGTGTCCTGGGTTATCTCTAGGGGGTTCTCCTTGTAGTACTCTTCTACAGGATTGGTGGGGTTTGGTGGGGACATGGTGTTTTGGCTCTCCATTTTATTATTCTTTCATTGTGGTTTTGGCATGTATTTCTTTTGTTGTTTATGATTCTGATATGAGAATTAAGTTGAAGTATGCTTCTGTTTGTATTATCAGGGTGCCTAGACCTTTGTTTATTGGTTATATAAAGCTGGTTGGTACAGGGTTCAGGTTCTCTTAGGTTTATTTTGGACAGAACTGATGGCTTCAGATCAGCTATTCAGGGGTACCCACAGAAGTCCAATTCAGGTTCCATTCAGGTACACTCAGTCTTCCTTCACCACATGGAGGCAGGATCCAGGCTCTCTCAGGCAGTCCTGTGCATTGTCAACCCTATGTTAGAGGGGGGCCAGATGGGGGCCAGAACTCAGTATTCCCTGGTGGTCTGCTGAGATCCAAGCCTTAGCCTACCAAAGGCAGATCTGACCTGGGGCCTTGGGAGGGGCCTCACAAAATTCCAGGTGGGGGGGTGGTATGGTACAGTTAGGGGAAGCTCACCACCATGTGGAGGCAGGATGCAGGGGCTGTCAGGCTGTCCTCTGGGTTCTCAGGCCCTCTCATAGTTGGAGGCCAGAGGGAGACCAGAACCTGGCACTCTCTGGAGATCTGCTAAGCTCCCAGCAGCTACCCTGATGGAGGAGGTCTTGAAATAGTGTTTTTTTGTTTGTTTGTTTGTTTTTTAAGAAAAAGAAAATAAAATCAAAAGTAAAAATGAAGAAAAAGTGCAAGAAAAGTTATCAGACCTGCAATTTATTTCAAATGCAGATAGCATTTATATAATCATAATCAAATAGGCCCTCATATTAATCTAATAAAATTATGATTTAACCTCTTTGGCAGCTGAAGGAAAGGAAAAGAAAGGTATGTGTGACAGTAACAGATGACAAGAAAGAGAAAAATTCTCCTCTTTGATGGTGGGAAAGCACTAAGTATCTAAAACATCAAATGGTTCAAAAACAAGCACATTATTCCAGTCAGAGAGGTAAATGGCAAATATTTAGCTGTGAGTTTAAATTTGTGTCTCTTGGAGTAGGAAATGATGGAGCAGCAGTGGAGGGCTACTGTTTTTCATTACAGTCTTAAAGAACTATTTTATTCTTAACTATGCATACTATGTGTTATTACTTAATGATGAAGAAAGAGCAGAAAAAGGACATAGTCCAGAACAATCAACTCAGTAGTGAAAGCAGAAATACACAAAATTTAAAAGAAAATAAGCACTTAAAAAATCTCTGGAATAAATAAGAGAGGAAGAAATTAGAAAAATTAATTCTTTTCAAAATTTAGTCTGAGGAAATTAAGAAAAAAATAGTGCATTAAAACGGTAAGGAACATGGCACACAACCAAACATGAGAGTTCTTAAATGGTGCAGAGGCAATTCGTCATTACTTCAGGTGGAGACTAGGGCTTATTGCTGAAAGCAAAAGCAGGAGCAGAGAAGGGAATAAAGAATATGTCAGTTTTTAAAGAGACAGGTATGATTTGGGTCAGTTTCATCTGATTATTCTATCAGATTAAAAAGTATGGTGCAGTTACTGAAAAAGAAAAGTTTTTTAAACAGCTAGAGAACAGAGGAGGTATACCTAGCATAAAACATGAATCTGTAGAGAGAGGGCACATCCTACCAGGAAAACTCCCAAGATGGGTGATGTGGTGCAATTGATGAACATCAGTGAAAATGGATTTCTGTCTCTGAGACCTCCAAATCATAGTTGCAAAATTAATCTAAAACAGACTTGCATAAGAATTTAGTTATATTTTAAATGCTGTGTGGCTATAAACAATGAACCAATGATTGATGGTAACATAATTAGGGCAATATGTAGTGGGGTATGGCAAGGGTTCTGTGTTGGGTCTGATCTAGTTTAATGTCTTTAATGATCTGGAAAGGGGAGTGAATAGAATTTATAGATGTTACTTGATTTCCCCTGAGTTCATGGCCTTAAGTTGAACATTTTCTGGCATGCTGTGGATGGTACTCAATCTGGCATAGAAAAGGATGGATTACAATCCCTAGTCCTTCACCCTTGAATGCTTGCCTTGTATATTAGAATTAATATTCTTTCCACCTGGCCCATTTTTCTAGCCCTGGCTTCCTCTGAAACATTTTTCCTTTGATTCTTTTTATTATATTTCCGCTGAAAGAACATGTGAAATGACTCTCCCTTGTCCTGTATGTCAGTTACTGTTATTCGCTCAGGATCTGAATTTATGCTCTAATCTCTAATATTTATATATATATATATATATATATTTAGCACACCAATCTTCTATACATTTAATTCAAGTTTTACCACCTATGGATAGTCAATTCTATGTGTATTTGTTTCTTGATTAAAATGTATGCAGGCCCTTTCACAATCTGATTCTACACAAGGTTATTCTACACAAGTTATCTACACAAGGTTAAGTCAGGTATGGAGAAATTCTGAAATAACCAAGGGGCTTCATTTTAGCCAGAAATTTCTACCAAAGTCAGCTTTTTCACAGCAGATAAACAGAGTCACCTCTTTGCTGAGGAATCAAGGAAAGAAGTGGTAGGAATCAGGGAACAGTGGGAGAGATAAATTAGTTATCTACTAGTGACAGTGAATTGTAATTACAAAAAATCTTGACATAAAGTTAAAAAAAAAGGTAGGGATTAGACCAAAACAATGAGCCAAGTACATGTATATAATCTTCCTTCCTACCTCAAATTCCTTTTAAAAATTAAAATATGCTTTGCCATAAATAAATCATTGACACCACAAGAATATTAATCTTCTAAATATGTTACCAATAATTCAAAATTTGCACACCAAAAGTGGTGATGCACAACTGTGTTCCAAGCACTGAGGAGGCAGAGGAAGAAGCAGGAGGATCAGGAATTCAAGGCCATACTTGTGTACATAGTGATTGAAGGGAAGCCTGTGCTACATGAAACCCTGTTTGTTTAAAAAGTATATATAAAACATTAAGAAAAGACAAACATTCCAACTTTAAGATGCATAAGAAGACTATTACCCAGAAGAAAAATATGAATGATATATTAGTCACTTTTCTGTTGCTGTGATTGAAACACTGACCAAAGCAATTATAGAAGGAAGAGGTTATTTGAGCTTACAGTTCCAGGGGAATTTCAGTCCATCATGGCAGGGAGGCACGGAAGCTGGAGGTGGCTGGAGCAGGATCAGCAGAAGCTAAGCTCTCACATTATCAAGCAGGCACAGGAAGCAAGAGAGCGGCTGGAGATCTGGCAAGGCTTAAGAACTCTCTAAGCCCACCCCCAGTGACGTGCTTCCTCCAGGTTAGCCACACCTTCTAAGACCTTCCAAAACAGCACCATCAGGGGACAAAATGTCCAAATCCTTGGAGCCTATGGGGGACATTTTCATTCAAATCACCACAAATGACTTATGAATATAGTTCAAAATTTCCTACTTAAGACATAAAAGCAATACACATTAAGACAGATATAAGTCATTTTCTATCATGCTGGTAAAACATGAAGACTGGGTCCATGAAGGGCACAAGTCTTGGGAAACAAGTATTTTTTCTGCATTCTTGGTATATAATAACAAAGTCTTGTACTATCTGGCAAATTTTAAACTTTTATTATTTTTATTTTATGTGTGTGAGTGTCATGCCTGTATATATATAAGTGCACTTTTGTCATGCAATTGCCAAGGAGGTCAGAGGAGGGCGTTGGATCCTCTGGAACTGGAGTTACAAAAGGTTGTTAGCTGCTATGTGGGTGCTGGGAATTGAACCCAGGTCCTCTGCAAAAGCAGTCAGTGCTCTTAACTGCTGAGCCATCTTTCTAGCCTCCTATCCAGTAAATTAAAAAAAAAAATGTATTTATGACCTGGAACACTCATCCTCAGACAACCTAGAAATACACACCCATACACACACACACACACACACACACACACACACACACACAGAACACTCATCTTTTTTGAAACATTATTTATAATAAAGATAAACTGGCAAAAACTAAATACTCATCATTAAATGAATACGGAATGGACCATAAGGAGCATGCATTACTGCAAAGATGGCAGGGAACTGTATAAGAAGGAAGGTGGATCACAGATAGGACACATTGTTGAGTGACTAGAGCAAATTGGATGTCAATACTAAGGTGAAGAAAACAATGGTATATATTTTTAAATGGGAACCTCCTATGCATGTATGACTAAAAAGGCACACACAAAAGCATCAAGATAATTGCCTCTCTCTAAAGTACATTTTATATTCTTCTGTGTTGCGTTTTTAATATGGAAGGTATATTTGCAATTTATTTATAAAATTTGGCAACAAAATATTTAAAGATGAGCCTTTCTCTAAGTAGACTATATTTCCTCCTAGGGGTTAATTTTAATTAAACCCTAGACATAGGTACAGAAATAGACACTACCTTTCAAATTGATTAATACTCAAGGGAACAAAGTTAAGAAAGGGTGTTATTAATTTTTCTATGTCATTTCTGGGAATTAAAATAATTGCCAAGAAGGCTTTCTCACACATGCATATTCTTACTGATGGAAAACAGTAGAGAACTGAGCCAGGAGCATACTGTAGGGTTTATGGGTTCTGATGAGTAGGTGTGAAGGGTGGCAAGGGACAGAGATTGAAGGACTGATGCAGATGAGTTATACAAAAAGACATCGTACTTTAGTCGTGTTGTCAAATACAACATCCTTCATATTGATCTAAGAAACCTGTCCCTTGGGTGCCACTCCACTTTAAAGGGTCCTAAAACAAATTCCCAAAGCCACGAGTGTGACAATAATTCAAAAGAGTCATAAGAAATACAAAGCTGACATGACAAACAGAAGGTGGATCTGATCAATCGAATCTTAGACTTAAAATCAACTCATATTTACGTTTTGAGGACTGTGCAACCCTGGACTAGGTACTTTCATATATACATTTAATCAGTTCCTCAAAACAGCATGCAAATTAACTAGTAATGGTGTTCACTGTTATGAACATGAACTCAACATGAAGATAACCAAAGACAGTCTAGAATGCTTCTCTAGCCCCTGTTAAAGTGAAAGATTCAATGATTATCTTAAAAGATGAATGAATTGAATGCCAAGACATCTGCATTAGAAATTTGTTTTTACCGTGCATGGTGGCACACTCTTTTAATCCCAGCACTTGGGAAGCAGAGGTACATGGATCTTTGAGTTCGAGGTATACATTTCAAGTTCGAGGCCAATCAAAAAACAACAAAAAATGTTGTTTTGATTTCTTTCTCAAAAGACTAACTCGGGGGCTGGAGAGATGGCTCAGTGGTTATAAGCACTGGCTGTTCTTACAGAGGACCTGGGTTCAATTCCCAGTACCTACGTGGTGGCTAACAACCATCTGTAACTCCAGTTCCAGGGGAATCTGACACCTTCTTCTGACTTCCACAGGCACTGCATGACACGGGTGCACTTACAACACATGCAAGCAATACACTCATACACTAAAATAAAAACAATAAAATATTTAAAAAAAAGATGAACTCATTCATACTCAAGCTGAAATTATTATACATACACAAACTGTTTTAGCAATGTCAGAGCTTACTTTGACTGTAGAGGATGTCTGACTTTAGAACCAGATGCTACTGGATGGATATCTAAAAGATGACTCATTACTATATTTTAAAAATATTTATGATTCTTGTTTTATGTGTATGAGTGTATTGCCTACATGAATGCAAGTGCACCCATGTTGTGCAATGCCTGTGAAGGTCAAAAGAGGGTGTCAGATCCCCTGGAACTGGAGTTATTAACAGTTGTTAGCCACCATGCAGGTGCTGGGATTCGAACTCTGATCTTCTGCAAGAGCAGCCAGTGCTCTTAACCACTGAGCCATCTTTCAGCTCTACATTACTAAATTTTTTTAAGTTAGAAGCTTCTATACATAAATACAGATTATATTCTAAAGTGTGATCCTAAATCCGTCTATAAGAATAATGTAACATATATGAACAAAGTAGAGTCTATGTCAAGCTAGCATTATTTTGGTTTCAACACAAACATATACCTTTTTTCTGAAGTAATTGTGTTCTTTTGGACTTAAGGGATTTGAACAGTTTGTAATAGATCTAGAAACAAAGCATAAATGTGACAAAATTGCCATGGGGCTAGCAAACAGCACTGTGCCTTTGACTAATGCGACCACACACCTGCTAACACCATCTGTCTGCGGAGGGAGCTGGGTGACCCTCTTGTACAAGCATGTAGTTTTCTAGTATCTCTCCAAATTTCTAAATTGAAATTTGGTTTGCAAAGGAGCTTCTGTTTTACAATCTTTATTCCCAGTGCTCTAATCTCCACCTTATCATGGCAAAGTAGATTTTGGTCAGTTAAATAAAGGGAAGGAAGAAAATTTTGTACTTGTTCCTAATTTATAGTTATGGAATCAGAGAAGGAAAAGCCAAGTAAATTGATACTGAGATATTAACACAACTCAGACTATTGAACTGATTCCTTTACCTTAATAGGTGTCACCACCCAATAATAAGGTGAAGAAATGACAGCTCACCTTTCTACATTGCTTTACTTAATTCATTCACTGTCCATCTCCCCAAATTGGATATGTTTGTCAAAGGCGGGATTCCATCTGTGTCATTCACAGACATTTTCACGGAACCTGTGTAATGACGTAAGGAAAGAAAGATGGTAGAAAGAAGAAGAAAAGTGTTGATGTTTATCTCAATTCTTATGTAACAATGGTATTTCTTGTTATACTTTTATATAGTCAAAACTTATACTTGACAAATGATGAAAGAGGATGCATTTCTCTGCTTAAAGATTTTTGTTTCAAGAAAAAATTTTGATATCCAAAGCCACATACCATTTTTATGGAGGAAGAAGCCCACTTTTCTTTCCCCTCTTGCAAGTAGAGATCAAAAGTAGGCAAGAAAAGACTGCCCCAAAGACACCTTTCATTAGGCCTAGTGTTGCAGCACCAGACAGCAACTTAGGAGGATAGCTCCAAGCTGACCCAGTGAGCAGTAGCCTACTTCATAGCCCAAATCAGGGTATGGCAAGGGTATTTGCATTGATCACAGCAGTCCTTTTATGCATATGAGGAACTGTGCACAAATCATGATACAATCTATTATGCAAATGAATGAACATGTTTGTACCAATTATAAGATTTCCACTGGGGCACCAGGAGAAGTGCTCTCCTTAGGTGAAAATGTCTGCTAGAGTTCATTGAAGTTTGTGATGACATAGAGGCATGGCACAAGCTGCTCAAAGCAGTCATGGCTGGGGTGGGGCCTTCTGGAGCTAAAGAGGTGCACAGCAAGCAGCTGTGGTTGTAGTATAGCTTCCTGAAGGCATCTATGGAGTGTTTAAGGCAGGCTGGCTGACTTGAGGATGCTTCATCTGGTTACTGGGCTAATAGTCTTTCAAGGCTGCCAGGCACCAACCAAGGAAGGATCTAGCAGTGACCAAGGGGAAGTTAAATTGCCTCAGTCCCTAACACCTTATTAAAGGAAAAAATAAACACTTTAAAAGTTGTTTATAGTAAAAGTTCATCATAAATACTCATGCTGGTTTAGCAGTATCTAATGATGCTTTACTCTTAACCAAATACTGTTGGGGAGAGTTGGTTCAAAGAAAATTTATTTTTACTATGAAATAGAAAAAATCATTAAATCAATTAATATTTGAGCTGAAATTCTCACTATAAGATGAGAAATACAATAAAGAATTGAAAATGGAGAGAAACTATGGTTGTAAGTGGAAAAGCTAAGATCTGTACAAACTGGTGATTTTTTTAAAGTTATATATTTTGCACTCCGTCACTAAGAGGCCCCAGAAACAGTGACACCACAGTGACAATAAGCACACTTTGCACTCAGATTCACTCTTGAGACCCCTCAATAAAAGAAACTAAAAATCAGCCGGGCGTGGTGGTGCTTTTAATCCCAGGACTCAGGAGGCAGAGGCAGGTGAATCTCTGAGTTAGAGGCCAGCCTGGTCAACATAGGAAGTTTCAGGCCACCTGGCGCTATTTGGAAACTTGTCTCAAAAACAAACAAAAAAGAAACTGAAAATCCATGGAGTGATGACCAGTTTCTTTTCTGAAACATAGAAAATACAAAGTAAACTTGGAAGATTTTACGCTAGAAAGAAGGTGCTTGGAAGAAAAGACATGTCAGAAAGTAACAAGAGTCAGTTTGAAGGTTTTGTGACTGGATAAATTTGGAATGTAGACAATTCAGACATAAGAAAAAATATTAACGTGGAATTTATCTAATTAAAAATTAATTACCTTTGTTTATTAAGGTGTGTGTGTGTGTGCACGTGTGTGCCATGGAATTCAGAGGACAACTTGGAGTCTTTTTACCATGTGGGCCCTGGGATTGAACTCAGGTGGTCAGACTTGGTACCTTTACCTTCTGAAACATCTTGCTGGCACCAGTTTAAAAATAATGCTGAGTTTTACCTTCTTAGGATGTAGAAGGAGAAAGAGTGTCCCCCTACAATGTGGTAAATATTGCATAGTATATAAAATTACAATTTTCTTTCATCCTCCCATCCTTCCTTTTTCCTTCATTTTTTTCCTACTTTATTTAGCAGATAAAAGTTGTGTATATTTACCCTATACAAGTTCACATCTTGAAATATGTAGACATTAAGGAATATCAAAACCAGGCATGTTAATTAACATGTGCTTTGCTTCATGTTGTTACCATTATGTGATGAGAACACTCGAAAATCTATTCTTTAGTAATCTTCGAGAACACAATACATTCTTATTAAGCATAGTCACCATGCTGTACATTGGCTATCCCAAACTGATTCACTTTGCATAATTGAAATTTTGTTCCATTTAATCAACACCTCCCAATTTCCTCTGCTCCCAGACCCTGCCAAACAACATTCTGTTTTCATGAGTTTCACTTTTTAGGATTCCATATATAATGCGGAATCATGCAGCGTTTGTCTTTCTGACTTTAGCTCTCAGATCTGTGTCCAATAGTTTCATACACAGGGCAGTCAAGGTAAATAACGGTGAGAAATAGAAATCAGGGTTTGCATGGAACTTGCTAAATCAGATAGGTGTCTTTGCAATTCTAATCAGCTCACCGCCCTCTGTTTTGCTCCTTTACACTTGTGTTGGAAGGCGACATGAGCAGAGGCAGGCCTCAGCATCACTGGAGGCCAGGACTGCTGTCTGCTTCTGCTCTGAGGGAACAGCCCCTCCTCCCCAGCACTGTTCTGTAGAATCAGTCTGCAAAGCTTCATGCCTCTCTTTCCTCTTAATTTTCACATTCACTTGCTGCTCCTGGGTTTGCTCTATCATTTCACTGTTGTTTCTGGGTGATAAATGAGTGTTGAACCTTCTCTCTCTTCATGAGATTGTTATAGTTTCTAAAACTCAAGAAGAGCCACAGTATCCTTGTGAAACTGACAGTAATCCTCTCAAACTTATGAAAATTTTCTTAGACAAGTGAATAAAGAGAATAAATCATTGTCAACAAGCTTCTTTGTCCATTAGATTGAGAATTTTATGCCAGCACATTTAAAGTCTTGTATGATATTAATACTAATCAGTGTTTATTAACATTCACACATGTTCACAACTGTTGTGGCAGCTGAGTGCCTGTAAGTTAAATTGATTTGGGTCCTTAGACACCCATTAGCAGCACTGCTTCCCATTTTCATAATGAAATACAGTTGTTCAGGGGTGTTTATGAAATGACATCTATTTGATTTATATATGACCTTGACTGGGAATATTCTGTGTGTGAGAAAGTGAATGATCGCCTCCCCCACCTTGACTGCTGTATTTGCAGCTGTGTGTTACCATTACTGGCTTGCAAGAGACACTGCAAATACCAAGTCAGAATCCTTCAGCATATAGCAGATATGATCCAGGACAAAGTATTCAGGCTCCCTTTTAACCCACCAAACACTGAGCCACTAAGCAGACCCTGTGATGATGTAGTGAAGAACTTCAGGAAGGTTTCTAATTTGAAAAGAAAGGAAATCAGGATTCAATATGCTGGCAACCTGTTCTTACACATGTTTGAACCCTAAAGAATCTGAGAGTTTGACCAGCCTTGTAATGACTTGAGGACAGCCAGCCCCAGAACTGTGGGAGAAACAAAATACCAACACTGATTTTGTTTAGTTTTGATTTGTTTTTACCCTAAGTGGGATTTATACTTTGTTCAAAGATGTGCTGAAACCAACCTTGTTGAAGACCCAAGGTCTCCACACTTCTCTGATTCTCTGAGGTGCATAGGTAACAGAGGGGTTAGCAGATTGTTGCTCTCTGCCTTCATGGTCTTCCTTTCTGTGAAACTGTATTTGAAAACATTTTTTTTCTCTTGCCAAAGGGTGAGTACATTAGCCAAAAACTAACCGAAGAGCTGCTCTTCAGCAGGTGCAGAATTGGGTGAAATATCCTGAAAGGGTTCTCATCCCAGCTGAAGACCACCACAGGGTTATAGCAACTGCTTTTTAAATTTTCAGCTTGAGAACTGTATCAATTTTATTTGAAGCATAGCAGCCAGCAAACAATGTTTTATACGTCAGTGTTTTATAATCCAAGGTTGAATCACGATGTCTTTTCCAGAGTTGTATAAATTGTGCTTAAAGTAGTGCTTATTTTGTTTTCCAGCGGATTCTTCCTATGCCAGATCCTCTGTGTGACACTAAGGGGGCATGCTTGTATAAGAGGGTAGAGTCCCAGTGGGCTACAGAGCTACAGGCACATCTGGATGCTGATGTGCCAAGTGTCTCCATCTTTACATACATACTGCTTTGCTTCCATAGACTTTACTTTGGGGGAGGGGGACTTAATTAAAGGGGGGGCAGATAAAAGACTATAGAATTAAGTAAAGAACATTAAAAACATGGAATTCACATCTGAATTAATACAAATGCCAGGAAACATAGCCTAAAATAAGATGTAAGAAATACATAAACTAGAAGTACAGCAGCATGTGTGTGGCAGCAACAGACCCAGTGGCATTATGTTTGTGGAAAGGAAAGGAACGGCATGCTTCTCCAGCGAAAGAATAGAGCTGTTGTGACTGAGAAGTGATGACCTAAAAATTGTAAATAATAACAGGAAAAATGTCACATTACTACACCAACATTATAATTACCTGAACAAAAAACCCGACCCTTAAATTTAGTTTTCAAGAGTGGGTCCAAACTCAAATGACACCTGTTCCCCTAGATGTCTCTTGGAACTGTCTCTCTCCTGGTACTGTGCTGATGGAACTGTGTCCTCCAGTCAGGCCTCACCCATGATTTTATTCAAAATGATTTCTCTAACTTCAGTTGGGGAAATACAAGCTTGGTTCCCCCTTACCTTAACAGGCCGTTCTGTCTTTTCACCTCTAGTTCTAGAATATGTCATTCATTCAAGGTTACCTGTCCTTCTCAGTCTTTTCTGTGTACAATGTAGATGGGCGTGCTGCTTTTAGCACTTGGATATGTTAATTCTCAAGTGTATCCACATTCATTCATTCATTATCTTTTTGGGTGGAGTACTCAGTTGAGTTTGCCAAGGAAAGAGGATCAGGTGCCCAGGTCACAAGACATAAGAGCACATGGTTTTGCTGGCATTATTTAAAAGTCATTAGTCCAGATTACGCCCATTTCATGAAAGTCATCCTTACAGAAAAGAAGCCCATATAGATTTGTGGGTATTCTTTGTGAGTTTCCATCCTATAGTCTACCACATACCCCCTAATTCACCTATGCTACACTTTAAAAACTGAGCAGCTCCAAAGTGGAAAAGGCAGGTGCTCTGAGGGTGTTCCTGGTAGCTGCCTTCACTGCTCCCTGCTCCTCTGTCCAGAGCCCCACTTCTACCACACTTGATCCTCTTAGCTGTACTTTTAGCCTCAGTCCTGCCTTAGATTTTGTGCTTTGCTTTTCCCACACTTCTCTGGCACCGTGCAAGCTGACTTGGTCTGTCCCTGGGTTACTAAGAGCCCAGATCCCCTCAGTCAAACCCTTGTGTACATACCAGCAGTCTCAGAAGTGGCTAAACCAACCAAACTACCACCAGTTCTCCACAAGCATTTCGCAGTTCACAAGGACTGAAAGTAGAGGCTCTTCCATGAGTGCTTACCTGCTAGAGAAGGAGCCACATGGAGTTTTTTCTGAGGCATACACGTGATGTGCGCCTTCCTGTAGCACTTCAGTATTTGGAGGCTATTGTCACATTTTTCCTAGTATTACTATTTTCCTCTATTAAAAATTCCTTGAGGGCTAAGAGACGGCTCAGCAGTTAAAGAGCACTGGCTGCTCTTATAGAAGACCCGGGTTCAAATCCCGGAACCCACGTGGTAACTCCAGTTCCAGGGGATCTGATGCCCTCTTCTGTCTTCTCTGTGTACTGCATAACACAGGTACACTTACACATATGCCAGCAATACGCTCATGCACAGAAAAAAATTAATTAAAAAAAATTTTAAATTCTTTTATTCTTACAAAAAGGAGAAAGGAAGAGATGGGTTTGTGGGAGTTGTAAAAATAGATAAAATTTTGAGTTTTGAGTAGTTTGCCTCCAAAGGCATAACATTTCTATAAATTACATACTGTAAAAATCAAGTTGGTTCAAAGTGTAAAAGGTTTACTGAAACCACTTTCCTTTTGTGCATGTATATATTCATGTGTGTGTATATGTGTGTGTATGCATGTAAGAGACCAGAGGTCAACACTGGGTGTCTTCGGCCATTGTTCTCCACTTTTTTTTTTTTTTTTGAGGCAGGGTCTCTCACTGCATCTGATGTTTATGGATTAAGCTAGATAAGTAGCCAAAGTCAGAGATCCTCCTGTTTCCACTTCCCCAGTGCTGGGATCACAGAAGCATACCACCACACCTTGTTTTTTACCTGGGTCCTAGGGATTGAACTCAGGTCCTCTTGCTTATGTGACAAGCTCTTTACCAAATAAACCCAGTCTCTGATACCTACTTTCTTTAAAAGATATACCACTGAACAAAATATGAAGTTACAAAAGCACAGAGCCAGACAGGTCAGGTCCTAGTTGATTCTGTCTGTGTAGAAACTTGGGGGAAATTTAAAGATTGTTAGCCTCAACATCCTTACTTATAAAAACAGAAATTATTCCTGTATAACAGGATTTTCAAAGGACCACATGAGATAATACAATCCCTTACACAGAGGCCTGGCCCCAAATAGCCCCTCAGTAAACATTTCCCTCCTTTTTATTGTGTCTGAGGATGACAAATAAGGAAGCTGATATGCTCTTATGTGTTTCCTCCCATCCTGTGGGGTAGCAGTTATCTGAGCATACTGGGTGACTGCTGTACACGCCTATGGAACTGTTCCCTGCCAGGTGTCTTGAATAATGAGCACTTGCCTTTCTGTCATGAAGACAGATAATATGAGTAGTTCACAAACTTATGTTGTACTTGAATTGTTATCAATCAAAAAAAAAAAAAAAAAGAAATCTCAAAACCGTGTTCCAAATTTACTTCAAAACCCACCATTCAAGAGAAAAGAGCAATGATCTGAGGGAAGTGCTATACTGGTATGAGGGAGAAGTTTGGTTGTCAGCTGACATGGCACTGAGCTTTGGAGCCTTTTCCCTCTTACAGCTCTCAGCAACTCTGGGTGTCAACCACAAAGAAGAGCCAGTGTTTGGAAGAGGTCCTCACCTGTCTCGGCCCACACAGCAGGTGACCGCTCCCATTTTCTGTGCCTTATGTGTCTTGGCCTGGTACATGGACTTCCTCAGTGTTGTCTGCTCTCTTGTTTGCTGTATTAGGACTTCAGAGCCTGAAGTCATTTGTAGAGGGGGAGCTGAAGCTCTGGGTGTCCTGTGCTGTGATTGGGCTTCCAGCCTCTGTGATAATGCACAACAGCTGCTGAAGAACATCTCATTCTAAGTGACACCACGTTGGAAATGGAGAACCAGCCTCCACAGTCATTTTTACGGTCATTTGTATGATTGAATTTCCCATTTTGTGGGAAGCAAATGACACTTTTATCTAAAAACAACTTAGCTTTCTTCCTTTGGGGAGGAGGAGCTTGCTCAGCCAGCAGAATACAAAACAGGTTATGGTGAGACGAAGAAGGGCTGGGCACAAAGAAATGCAGCGGCAAACAAAGAAAAAGGGTAAAGATTTGCATCCACCTGTTTTTGTGTCGAGTGATCACACAATAACTATTTCTTTCCTTGACTATTTATGCCCTTAAGTTGGCTCACTCCAGTGCTTATAATAAAGAAGGTGAAGACAGTTGTGAATTCAATTTGTATTACTCTCATGGTCAAATCACTGTGCATCAGAGCAACTTTGAAAGCAGGATAGGTACTTGGGTGAGAAGTGAGCTGTGTGAGACACCCTCATACCCCCACTCCCCCACCAGCAGCTATGAGCACTTTAGAGTAGTGGCCACTATGCAGATTCACAGCTGTATCCAGTGCAGCAGCAGGTAACATAGTCTTTAATCTGTTTTCACAACTAAGGTTCTGTCAGATCTGTACCCTGCTTGGTTGTGACACCCAAATCACAGAGGGCATTGTGATGGGAAAGGCTATATTTTAAACAGATCCATGTGGCATTCCACAGGATTGCACTATGGAGAGCAAATTTCAAATTGGAACCACCAAATCTATTATTATTTGCTGCAACATCTAAGTTACTTATAATATCTTTTCAAAATTTCCCCTTTTGCTCTTTTTCTTAAAATTTTCCCAAAAATTTCTTCTAAAAAAGGAAGAAAGGGCATTTCCTGTTTGCTTTCTCAGGCCTTCATCTGTGCCTGTCTGCATATGTCATGGACACTTCCATTCGGTAGAATCTTTGACTGCATCTTCCTTTTTAATTGTACACATGAATTGAATGTCCTAAATAAACCAAGATTTATCCATGAGTTACTCCACTACTTCAATTCATCCTTGAGGATGTGACTTAAATTCAAGAAAACCACGATATGCTTCTCTGTGCCTCAGCAAAAAGTACTAGAGAAACAAGAGCTGAGTCTACACTAGGACTGTACTGTTATGAAGTTGTTCTGGGGCCCAGGACCGAAGTGAAGCAGCAGACATCCTTGCTACAACCACGTCTCTACATTTCAGGGTGTGTCTTTGGATATTTGGGGGAATGGGTGTGTCTCATGACAATAACTGTATCCTTTGAAGGATAACCTGATCTTTAAATTGATAACTTTAAGGGCTAGAACTACCAGAACAACAGAAACTGGATTTCTTACGGTTGTGGATGCTCTAAGTCCAAGATCAAGATGGCAGAGTGGGCTTCATTCTGGCCCCTATCTCTTGGCTTTACAGATGTCCATCTTCTTTCCCCATCTGTGTCCTTATTTCTTTTTCTCACAGGGACACTATCATATTGGATCAGACACACCCTAATCAATATTTTAAATTAATTACCTCTTCAAAAAGTAGTCATCTTCTGAAATACTGGGAGTCAGCACCTCAATATACTAATTTGGAGAGTTCTCAATTAACCCATGACAGGCCATAAAGGAAAAAGCATGGTAATATGCTTTTTTTTTTTCTGGTACACAACCCCCAACCCCACCTCACTATTTTTAGTAACAACCATACATTCTCCTGATTCTCACACATGAATCTGGAAAAAAAGATCCCTTTTCTATTTGAAGGCAAGAGGAGGCAACAAATGGGTCTCACAGTCTAGAAAGAAACACCTGCTTAATGTGAAGTCCGTTAAAAATGTTGTGAAGATGAAAAGTAGACTGAGATTTAGCTCCTTATTTTCTGAAATATTTGCTTTTTTCCCAGAGCATATATTGGGTTAGCACATAGGGATAGGGAGCTATTTACCAAAACTTAGTTATGGCACAGAGCTACTATCAAAATAGCAGAAAAACTATGAAACTTAGAAATGCATCATTTTTAAACAGGAGCTCTGCAGCCTCTCTAGCTTTTGGCAGCCTGAGAGGATCGAACCAGCACGGGAAGGAGAGCACAGCCAATCACCAAGGGAAACTGAGCCAGAGTCTTGTTCAACCCACAAGCACTACTTGCCTGTTTATGCTTGTCCATCCACTCTCAAGTTGTGGTGGCCGAGGTCTTTTTTATCCTCTGCTTCATCCCTAGTCTCTCAGCTGAGGCCCTGTGCTAGATAGCTTCAGTTGTCAACTTGATATACCTGGGTAGAGGAAGCCTCAATTGGGGAATTTCCTCCATTGCACTGGCCTGTGGTCATGTCTGTGGGGCATTTTCTTGATTGTTGAGTGATGTGGGTGGTGTCACCCCTGGGCAGGTGGTCCTGTATTGTGTAAGAAAGCATTCTGATTATGGGCCAGGGAAGCAAACCAGTAAGCAGCATGCCTCCATGGCCTCAGCTCCTACCTCCAGGTTCCTGCCCTGAGTTCCTACCTTGGGCTTCCTCAGCAATAAACTGTGACCTAGGAGATATAAGATAAAATAAACCCTTTCTTCCCCAAGTTGGTATTGGTCAGAGTGTTTTGTCATAGCAATTGAAGGCAAATGAGAACAGGCCCCCTTTGCCTAACTTCCCAAGAAAATGTCTGTGGTCTCTCAAAAATAAAACAACCAGTGCTTGCTTCATTCCTTCTACAAACTGAAATGCTCTTCTCTTTCTTAATCTTCACTATCCCTCAATGCCTGGCTCCTTTTTGAACTTGGTGGTTTTCTCACAGTCACCAAGGCTTCCTTAGTGGTATCCCATTAGCCAAATGCAGGCTTACTTACAGACACTATGGCAAAAGTACAGCACTACATGTGGTCAACCTTCAGGAACCTGGACTACCATTCACATGGAAGTACCTCCACTTATTATAAATCCCTGATGTGTTGTTGGTGACGAGTGTACAACGAATATTTCCCATGTCCTATCTCCCACCAACAATAAATGTTGAAAATCCCAAGTCTAGTTTCTGAGTGGTTTCTGCAATGAAACTTCTTGTCTGCCTTATTTCATCTGAACATGTGTAACACAGACCTGAAGAATGATCATTACTTGACTCTAAATAACTGAGAGACAAGCTTCTACTGGAAGCCCATGGAGAATTAGCTTGTCAACTAGTATAACAGAGAAGAAATAGAAATGGGCAACTACTTCCTTCTTCTTGGTACAAATGCAGAGACATGGAATAATTTCTTAGTGTTTTGGAAAGAAAACAAGGCAAAATTACGCATTACCTTAAGAGAAAAGCAGGCTCAGACTCACACCAGTTTGGAATCGACTGCAAATAAGAAACTTGGATGATTTCAAATGGGAACACATGGCATACAGAATTACCACCATGAATCCTGCTGCCTGAGACAGACACAAGAATTTAAAACATTGATTCTGGCAACACTTGCGTGACTTTCCATTACAGCAAACTTAGTGGAGTGGAAACGTGAACTGCCATTTTGCAAAAAGAATGAGCTCAGAAATATGGCCATCTAGAGAACGAGAACATGTAGATGCTGGACTCTTTCTTGTCTAATATTGTTAGGTTTCTCAATTCACAAAACAAAACAGAATACTAGATTAGGATTTACTGAGATGGAAAAAATGAAGGATCTCCTATCTGGTATGTCAGATTAGTCATTGAGGAAAATGTAAATTAAAACAGCTTGCTTGGAAGGTCTGCTGCTCTGAAACTTGTGACTGTGCCAGGGAATGAGATTGAAGAAGGAATGTGATAAAGGAAAAAAGAAGCTAATGACATTAAGAACAACTGGCATGAATGGTCCAGAAGTATCTATGGGAAGCTTATATGTTATGTGCTTCATAGCCCAAAAGGAAATAGTCCCATGTTAAATAACGATTGTTCATGGTAAAATTCATTACTTTTTGTGTTTTAAAAACAAAATATATTCCATGAAGCAATCATTAAAAATCAATTTATAGGTATAACACACTTCTGATGCAAAAATCAGAATGGGCAATGTCCACATGTGATGCTCTGAGGGGCTGCTTCCTGACTGGGAGATCTATATTTTAAATTATGTTTTCCATTGTTTAGACATTTCTGTACACTGTAGCCCTACACAAGCACTACTAAATTGAGTGAATTTATTCTTCAAACAAGAATTTTAGCTATTCAAATAGTGTGAAGATTGTTAGAAGTGTGTTTAAAATAAAATTGTAATTTTAAAATTACTGAGAATTCTTGGGAAGACTGATTTATTGTACCTGAACCTCAAAGAGTAACATGCTTTCACTATGAAGACCCTGAACATTTTGCTTTTCTTTACTGTACGTTACAGTCCTAAAATGCATCATTGCTGTTGAATAAATGTACATTAAAAAAAATCGCATTTGCCAGGTGTGGTGGCACTCACCTTTAATCCCAGCACTTGGGAGGCAGAGGCAGGCAGATCTTTGTGAGTTCGAGGCCAGCCTGGTCTACATAGTGAGTTCCAGGACAGCTGGGGCTACAGGGAGACCCTGTCTCAAAAAGACAAAAAAAAAAAAAATCAAATTTTAAAAATCAAGATAATTCCAAAGGTTAGCCAAACAAACCATTTCTTTATAAAATTAAGAATATCCTGGGCAGTGTGGTGGCATACACCTTTAATCCTAGCACTCGAGAGGCAGAGGCAGGAAGATCTCTGTGAGTTCAAGGCCAGCCTGGTCTACATAGTGAGTTCCAGCTGGGGCTACAAAAAAAAAAAAAAAAAAGAGAGAGAGAATATTCTGGACTGATCAGATAGCTTAGCATGTAAAGGTGCTGGCTGACAGCATGAATTCAACTCCTAGGAGCCACATGCTGGAAGAAGAGAGCCAACTCTCACAAGTTATCCTCTCACCTCCACCTTGCACCATGGCATGCTCACACACATAAATAAATAATAATGATCTTTTTAATAATTGAATTTTTAAAAGTTTTATTTATTCTTTATGTGTATGAGTGTGTTGCTTGCATGTGTGTAAGTACACTCGTGTTGTGCAATGCCCGCAGCGGTCAGAAGATGGTGTCGGATTCCCTTGGACAGTTGTTAGCTGCCATGTAGGTGCTAAGAACCTGGTCCCATCTTTTCAGCCCTTAATTGAATTTTTCTGATTTTCATTCCCTTCCCTCTTTGTACCTCCCCCACCCAATTTAATGTACTCTCATACATAGAAAACACTGCCTATAGAGTCTGATTTTAGTCTCCAAATGTTCTTCAGTATCGGTCCATCCATTGGGCCCACCTGAGCCCCATCCCTGTAGGATACTGTCTCTCCTGCACTCAGAAGCTGGCAAAAGTTCCTTAGATTAGGTGGGCTTTGTTACCCACTTCCTCATGTCTATACTGGGAAATGATTCTTTTTCATGTATATTCTTTCCAAAGGAAGTCATGTTTTAAAAGAACACATACTGAATTTCTGTTATTATAAAAGATAGATACAGGTCTTGTTACTCATGACTAAAAGATAACATAAATATGAGCATTTGAGATAATTTTTATAATAAAAATGTGTAGCTAGAACTAAAGGGAGGAAGAGGGGGAGGAGAGAGAAGGAGGTGGAAAAAGAGGAGGAAGAGGAAGAAGAGGAGAAGGAGTGGGAGGAGGAGCAGGGACTTTGGACTGAAATGAGTCACAGAAGGATGACGGCTACAACGAAAGCCAAAGCACATAGAAAGGTGGAGGAAGGAGGGCTTTCAGGCTAGGACCCTCCCAGTGGAGATGTCATGAGAGACCAATAGTTGCTTCCAGAAATTCATGGACTCATGGTATGCTTTTCTTGGAAGGGACCCTTGATGATCTCCTACCCTTTCATTTAACATATGTGATCAAGATGGGCTGGGTTACAGAATCTTCCCCACTTTTTCTGTATGAAAACCAATTACACATGAGAACTCTTGCAATTCTTACTAACATCAAGAACACAATTTGCAGGGGGACTTGACCCTCAAAAGAAGCATGTCTAGTTTCCTTTTTAAAAAATTTATTTATTATTTTTATTTTACGTGTATGAGTTATTGCCTGCATGTGCATAAGTGCCACCCGTGTTGTGCAATGCTCAAAAAGGTCAGAAGAGGGTGTCAGATCCCCTGGAACGGGAGTTACAGATGGTTGTTAGCTGCCATGTGGGTGCTGGGAATTGAACCCAGGCCCACTGCAAGAGCAGCCAGTGCTCTTAACTGCTGAACCATCTCTCCAGCCCTTAATTTCCTTTAAAAAAAAAAACAACAAAAAAAAACCCACACTATTTTGTCTTTCAAAATTCTATTGCCAGTCATATATGTGTATATTAGTTTCCAGTGGGGTGTGTGTGTGTGTGTGATGTATATACACATGTTCTGGGAAAGGCCAAAATAATAACATTTTTTTTCATATACTTTCATTTCAGGTCAGTGTGCAGACTTCTTGGTAAAGTTTGAAATCCCAGGCATGCTTCTACAGCCACCTTAGTTTTGACACACTGGAGAAAAAACAGCATCTTCAACAAATGTTGCTTGTCAGACTGGATAGCTACATGCTGAAGAATGAAGCTAGATCCTTGTCTCTTTTTAAAATTTGTATTTATTTATTTTTATTTTATGTATGAGTGTTTTGTCTACATGTATATAAGTGCATTACATGCATGCAATGCCTGCGGAAGTCAGAAAAGGATGTGGGATCCCCTGGAACTGACGTTACAAACAATTGTTAGTTGTCGTGTGGATGATGGGTCCTCTGCAGGAGCAGTAAACACTCTTAACTGCTAAGCCATCTCCCCAATCCTCTATATCTTATCTCTCACTCTGCAAAACACTGAATTCCAAATGGATCAAGGACCTCAACATAAGTGCTGATGCCCCGAATCTGTCAGAAGAGAAAGTAGGGACTATACTTCAACTTATAGGCACAACAGAGGACTTTGTGAGCAGGACCCTGGTAGTACAGGTATTAAGACCAATAATTGACAAATGGGGCCTTATGAAAATAAAAAGTGTCTACCAAAGAATACCAACATTTTAGTGAAGAGACAACCTACAGAATGGGAGAAAATCTTTGCCAGCTATATACCTGACAGAAGGCTAATATCTAGAATATACAAAGAACTCAAAAACACTGAACACCAAGAAAACAACCTAATTAAAAATTGGAGCAAGGAACTAAACAGAAAATTTGAAAAAGAAGATATATAAATGGATGAGAAATATTTTTTAATGTTCAACATTCTTAGTCAATGGGGAAAGGCAAATTAAAACCACTTTGATATTTCATCTTACCCCAGAGTAGCTAAGATCCAAAAAACAAATAACAACAAATGCTGGTAAAGATGTGGGGAAAGGGGAACACTTATTCACTGCTAGTGGAAGTACAAACTGGTGAAGCCACTGTGGAAATCAGTGTGGATGTTCCTCAAAAAGCTAGAAATTGACCTACCACATGATCCAGTCATACCACTCTTGGGCATATACCCAAAGGATTCTATATCCTACTACAGAGAGACCTATTCATCTATGCTCATTGGTGCTCTATTCACAATAGCCAGGAAATGGAAACAACCTAGATGTCCATCAACTGATGAATAGATAATGAAAGTATGATATATGGATACAATGGAATATTAAGAAAAATGAAATTCACAGATAAATGAATGGAACTGGAAACAATCATCCTGAGTGAGGTAACTCAGACCCAGAAAAGACAAATGTTTTATGTGTGTTTCAACTGGTAAATTCAATTGAAAACTAATCAGGGCCATGGGGTATGGAGGCCTTATGTCAGGGGAGATATAATGCAGTGATATAAAGGGGGAAAGGGGATGATACAGTAGGAAGCACTAAATGGGGTGGGGAATGGGACGGCAAGCCAAGAGGGAGTATGGGAAGGGATACTTAACACTAAAGGCATTTTGGAAAAAAGTCATATGGAAACCTATCACTATAGAAGTTTCTTAAAGTATATACATATGCATATACAATATAAAAAGTCACCCTAAAGTTGAGGGGAGATTTATGGGGCAACAATACTCCTACTAAACACCATAAGCTAACAAATAAAAAGCTCAATGTCAGGAACAGAATCTCTCTTTTGGAGCTGTTGATCAGGGATTCCACAGACCCTAAAATAATACCAGCTATTGCCCTTGCTCTTGGTTGCTTGCCAGAACTTGACGGTAAGGCTCTATCGCTGAAGACACTACATATATGAGCTGTAGAACAAACAAGGAGAAATCAAGCTGGTACTGGCTTCAAGGCTTCATCTCTACTGGCTAGCTTTCATAGTGCTAAAGGTGGTATGCATGCTACCAGAAGAGAAAAGTAATCATCAACCTTGCTCAGCTGTGAACTCTGCGTGCTACAATAACAACTGGCCTGACAAGATATGCCCAATGGTACAACAAACGTTATTGAAGTAACCAACCACTCTCTGATTGGATTTAAAATCCACTTCACAAGATGGAGTCCATATCTGGCACTGCTATCAGATCTAGAAACTTGTGGCTAGACATGTCATAGGCCATAGGGGAGAAACTACTACTCTTATTATGCTAAACAGACATAATATTAAACTGATTCTGAGTGATTTACTGTTATAGATTAATGCATCTCTCAACTCTCATCAGAGATGCTTCCTCATGCATCAGATGGTAATTAGCACAGAAATCCATGACTGACCAATGTATAGAAAGTAAGAAACCACAGAATGCTTATCCCTGAATGGAACATCTATAACCTTTGCCTCTCAAGACTTAGGGATCATTGAGGAAGAGTGAGCAGAAAGATTTTAAGAGCCAGAAGTGTTGGATGAATACAAGAAAACGGTGTTTTCCAGACAGCAGGGCAATTACTCATATAAATTCAGAGCAATTATATCAGCATGCACAAGACCTTTGTAAATTCAAGCCAGCCAAATTTGCAGCATAGAGATGGGGAAGATATGTAAGAAGCCCAAACCTTAGTTAACTAAGGTTATTGATAACTGATAGCTACTGGGAGAGGGAGAGCCAGTTTTCTTTAAGTGTGTGATGCTAGGTAGGTTGACCAGGCTCCAAGAATGAAACACACAGAAGGCAATTGGGGAAACAAATAAGCCTTAAAAATAATAAAGGACATGAAATCTGGAGGGGAGAGGTAAGAGGGGGTATAGGTCAGGGGAATCTGAATATAATCAAAATACATTGTATGAAAATCTCCAAAATTGAGTAAAAATATTTTTCAGTCTTTATTTTGTCTTTTTAAATTTTCTAGTCTAATGTATGTGTATATGTATATATGTATGCACATGTGTGTGCATGTGTGTATTATATATCTCCATACTTTTAAGAAGCCCAAAATAACAGACATTTTTTCATATGACCTTCATTTTGGATCAGCCCACAGACCACCTGGTAAAGTTTAGAATCCCAGACTGCTGCATTTGAAAGACCTTGGAGAGCGTTTAGAAGCACATCCCTGCTCAGAAATGGAAAGGGCTGTTTTTACACACTGTCTCACATGCCAGAGTCTCACAGGAAGCTAAGTAACTATAGAGCAGGGTCTGGTCCAACTTACTGAAAACTACTCTAATGTTTCTTCGACTATTGCTCTTAATTTATTCCTTATCAATGAGAGAGAGAGAGAGAGAGAGAGAGAGAGAGAGAGAGAGAAGGAGAAAGGGCATAGTTTCTATACTAACCTATAGAAATACTCAGTTTTGCTAACACTCTATTCTCTGATGCTTTTTGTCAGGAATCTGTAGTGTTTATTTAGGGAAATTGTCCTTTGTTCATATAAATCACTAGGTCTGTCTTCTCATACATAAATGATCATTATGCAAGAACTGATTTGGAATTTCACATTTAGAACCATTTAAGGAAAGTGATTGTTTCATGCATTTGTTCATTCAATCAGCAAATATGTATTGATCACATACTCTGACAAAAACTGCTAGGGGTGGGCAGAAAAAACCCAAGCCCTTTCTTTGAGTTGGTTTTACAGTCTATGGGAAAGAAAGGCATATAGCTAGACATGAATGCCATGCTACAAGTGCTATAAGAAACATAGCAGTACAGCACAGCGCATGAGTGTGGGGGGCTTGAATCTCCACAGGGAGGGGGGCAGCTATATTACTTTCCAAACTTCTTACAAATAACTCACCTCTAAGCTTCCATTTTTAAAGTGGAGACAAATGTAAGTCCTGTGGCATAGTATGTTGTGAGGATTAAGTGTGGTGTGACATGTAACATTATTGTCAATACTCAATAAATGTTAACAACTAGTATTGTTACTTCAATAATCAAAGTACAAAAGATGCAAAGTATTTACTTGGTTTGCAAAGACAGCCCACAGAAAATCTCTATTCTAGCCAAAGCATGAGAATGAAATTTCTGAAGGGTAATTGTGGTGTGGTGGTGGGTATGGATTCTAGATAAGTGGAATAAAGTGATAGGAGCAGAACCCAACCCAGCACACTGGAGAACTTGCAGCCATTTGGAATGGCCAGCACCATAGCTAGAGAGGGCCCAGGGGACAGAATGCTACACAGGAGGCCTAGTTCTATTCTAGCCCCTGCCTGGGGCAGCCACTTTTATGCCTCAATCTTACGGTTCTTATTTGGGAAGTAAGGGAGTAAGACAAGATGACAGTGATTGTCCTTCCCAGATCCAGAGTTATACAGTTTTAACTTAGCATTTAATCAAATTGAGGCAGAAGCTTTAGCTTGAATTCAAGACAAAATCAAATGTTATGAACTGGGAAGCAGTTGGAAAAGAATGTTAGTGCCACAGAGTGGGAAGCAGGAAGCATGTGGAGGGATGATGTGAACCTCTGAACAGATGAACAGACATAGACTTAAGGGGCTAGCTAGCTCTTTGGTAGGCTCAGTAAAGTGAGGGGCTAGTATAATTCATCTGTATTGTACTACTGTTCTTAAAACTGACAGAGTTGCTCAATCACTCTTGGGGTGTTTAAAGCTTCTGTTTCTCTCTCTCTCTCTCTCTATATATATATATATGTATATCTCTATCTATCTATCTATCTATCTATCTATCTATCTATACATATATACATTTGTATATGATGTTTTAGTTTCGGCAGTGCTGGGGAGCAAACCTAGGCCTTGTGCATGCTAAACAAGTGCTCTAACACTGAGCTATATCTCCAGCCCTATGTTTTATTCATTACATAATTTCTCAATAGATACTAAATATTCTACTGCTACAATTTGGGAGGAAGGACATATTTTCAACTTTTTAAGGAGCTCTAAGTGTGAAAATTCTGAGAATAAAACTATATGCTACTTAATTGCTATTGGTTAACTGTTTTTCTTTCTTTCTTTTTCTTTGTTTTTAAAATTATTTATTTAATAACCACATACTTAGAAAAAGCATTTGCCTATGAGGCCAGGGAGTGGAATGTGGTAGTGTGGATGAAAATGTCCCACATAGGCTCCAACTATTTGAATACTTGTACTCAGTTGGTAGTGCTATTTGGGAACGTATGAGGAGTATATGTAGCTTTGCTGGAGTAAGCATGTCACGGGGGTGTGTTTTGAGAGTTCATAGCCTTGTCCTATGTCAGTTTGATATCTCTCTGCTTCCTACGTGTGCTTGGAGGTATGAGTGTTCAGCTTTCTGCTCTGGCTGCGTCTGCTGCTGTGCTTCTTCACCATGATGGATCCTTATCCCTCTAGCACCATTAAGCCAAATAAATTCTTCCTTCTATAAGTTGTCTTGGTCATGGTGGTTTTTTTGTTTTGTTTCATTTTGTTTTTTTAGTCATTATTTTTTAATTTTTAATAGCTACATGATTAGAAAAAGCATTTCACTATAGATTTAACATGTTCAGTAACAGACTCCAGAGCAAGAGTACATCACTTTCACAAGTGGGTGCAAGTTTCTAGGTTCACAGTTGAATTAATATAGTTATATATTATTGAACTCAATATAAGCCCTGTAAGACACAAAATTGGATGAGATTTTAACCTTTAAAAAAGATCTCCATTTCATTTTAGGATATATTGTTCCTTGCAGCAAGACTCATTGTTTTTGATACTAACACTGAGGTGTTGGCCCTTGCATCTCTAATCTGTATGTATCTGATTATTACTAGTCATAATTGGTTGCACTTGGATCCTTGGCACCTGCGCATGTCTATAAAGTCATCGGGTAGATTTCAATGGTATTGTTTATCATCTCTACTAATTAACATGATGTAAATTCCCATGCTTCCTCCTCAAATATAATACATTTTTTAAAAATTTGTTGATTTTGTGTGTGTGTGTGCATGTGTATCACACAGAACATCCCAAACCATCCCATTCAACTATACACCCACTTCCCAGAAAGCACCGTCCCATAGTCTCCCTCCCCCCACTAGAGCCCTTATACTCTGATACCCCTATTACTGTCTGCTGTGTTGTCAACACCCCCAGCCATTCCCTACTACTTGCCCTTCTGGTGAATCTACTCAGTCTATCTAGAGGTCTTTGTTTTAGGAGGGTCATCTGTTCCTCATCTAGCAATAATCAGCTGTCAATATTCCTTTAGATAAGATTGGGGTCTGCAGTTCATTTTCCCAGTTCTATGCTGGGTTACTATCTGGGAGTCCCCTTGGCTAACCTGGCCAACAACTCAAAAGAAGGTATCACCTGTTTGGCATTGTTGCTTTTTATGTAGCCTTTAGCTATGCATATGGACTCTTAAGAAATTATATTGCCCCCTTTAATCTTTGGTTATACTTTCCTTTTGGGTGTTTAAGTCCATACAGTTGGCCCAGATAAATCAATTTATTTGTGCTCTTAAGGTCATTTGAGGATCTGTTCCTCAGGGATCAATGGGTTTGGGAGGAGCCCCTGGCTCCTTTCTTTTACCAGTTCCGCCTTTGTGAAGATGTCAAAGGTCCTGCTCGACCGTGGTTGGCTTTGCTTGGAGGCATGGAGGAAATGATTCCTCTGTGTTGACCCTCCTCTTTGTAGACTGGACATTGGTTCAAATTCATCTGGTGGGGTCTCCTCAGCCTCATTGATCAAGTGGACAGGTGACGCACCACCATTACAGGATATTTTGAGAGATGCTCATAGTGCTCTGGAACTAGTCAACCTAGGAGTGCAAGGAGGAAAGTGTCATTTATGTGCCTCTGACCAAATTATTATAGCCTCAAAGTATGTCTTTTAAACATCCAAGAAGGTTAGTTTCACCAGTCTGGTACTTTTAATTACTGTGTGTCATGTAGACAAATCTTGGG
>NW_008342282.1:59449-60299 GCF_000622305.1 Nannospalax galili | reverse complement strand
TATTGTGTAAATATATCACATTTTTTTAAACAATTGTCAGTTGAGGGGCACTTAGGTTGCTTCCATCTCTTAGCTATTGTGTAAAAAGCAGCAACAAACATGGATGTACAAGTGTCTCTGCAATAAGATGAGTGCTTTGGGTATATGCCAAGGAGTGGAATAACTGAGTCAAATGGTAGGTTAATTTGTAGCTTTTTAAGAATTCTCCACACTGCTTTCCATAGGGGTTGAACCAGTTTGTAACCCCACCAGCAGTGGATGAGTGTTCCCATTTCCCCACATCCTCTCCAACATTTGTTATCATTTGTTCTCTTGATCTTAGACAATATGAGTGGGGTAAGATGAAAACTTAGTGGCTTTCATTTCATATTTCCATAAGCACTAATGATGACCAACACCTTTTACGATGCTTCTTACCGATTTTTGTTACTTGTTTTGAGAACTCTCTCTACCTCTCCTTATTCCATCTCATAATTTGGTTACTTTTTGTCTTGATTCTTTGATTTTTGAGTTCTGTATATATTCCGGATGTGACTCTTGTCAGACGTGTCTAGTGAAGATTTTCTGCCCCTCTGTGTGTTTTCTCTTCACTTCCTTGGTTGCTTCTATTGATGCAGAGAAGCTTTTTAGTTTAATGAGGTCCCATTTAATTCTTGACCTTATTTCCTGAGCAGTCCCTGTCCAGTTTAGAAAATCTTTTCCTACACCTATATCTTGTAGGTTATTGCCAATGTTTTCTTCTAACAGTTTCAGAGTTTGAGGCTTCACATTGAGGTCTTTGACATATTTGGAGTTGACTTTTGTGAAAGGTGAAAGATAGGGGTTTAGTTTCATTCTTCTACAGGTGGAG
>NW_008342282.1:58204-59415 GCF_000622305.1 Nannospalax galili | reverse complement strand
CATTTACTCATATTTGGGTCTTCAATTTTGTTCCATTGATCTATGGGTCTATTTTTGTGCCAGTACCGTGTTGTTTTTATGACTATACCTCTGTAATAGAGCTTAAAATCTGGTATAGCAACACCCTGGCATTGCTCTTAGTGCTTAGCGTTGTTTTGGCTATCCGAGGTCTTTTGTGCGTCCATATGAATCTTAAGATAGTTTTTTCCAGTTCTGTGAAAAATGTCATGGGGATTTTGATTGGCATTGCATTGAATATATAAATGACTTTTGGTAGGATGGATATTTTCACAATATTAATTCTTCCAATCCATGAGCATGGGTGGTCCTTCCATCTTCTGATGTCTTCCTTCAAAGTTTTAAATTTTTCATCATAGAGCTCTTTTAATGTATTTGGTCAGTTTATTCTGAGATATTTTATTTTTTTGCAGCTATTGTGAAGGTGAGTGTTTCCATGTGCTGTTTCTCTGATTTTTTGTTATTGGTATATAGAAAGGTTACAGACTTTTGTAAGTTAATTTTGTAACCTGCCACTTTACTGAACGTGTTAAAAATTTCTAGGAGGTTTCAGGTGGAATTTTTGGTGTCTCTTAGATATAATAGCATATCATCTTCAAAATGGGATAATTTGATCCCTTCTTTTCCAATTATTACTCCTTTAATTTCCTGCTCTTGTCTTTTTGCTCTTGCAAGAGTTTTAGGACTTTGAACATAAATGCATGCTGAATTTTGTCAAAGGCCTTCTCTGCATCTTCCAGTTTTTCTCCATTTAAAATGATGTTGACTGTGGGTTAGTTGTATATAGTTTTAACAATGTTGAAGTATGTTCCCTCCAGTCCAATTTACTCTATGACTTTGAACGTAAATGCATGCTGAATTTTGTCAAAGGCCTTCTTTGCATCTATTGAGATGACCATGTGGTTCTTATCTTTGTGCCCATTTATATGATTTATGACATTTATTGACTTATGTATATTGAACCATCCCTGTATCTCTGGGATAAAGCCAACCTGATCATGGTCGATGATCATTTTTATGTGTTTCTGTATGTGGTTTGCAAGTATTTTGCTGAGAATTTTTGCTTCTATGTTCATTAAGAACATGGGTCTATAGTTTTCTTTTTTGGTTGTGTTTTTATCTGGTTTGGATTTTAGAGTGATGCTGGCTTCATAGAAGGAATTTGGAAGTTATCCCTCCATTTCTATATTTTG
>NW_008342282.1:57278-57941 GCF_000622305.1 Nannospalax galili | reverse complement strand
TGTTCTGTATCTTTCTGGTGTCTGTTGTGATGTTTCCCCTTTCATCTCTGATTTTGTTAATTTGGAGGTGCTCTTTCTTTCTTTTGGTTAACTGGGCTAGCAGTGTGTCAATCTTGTTTATCTTTTCATAGAACCAGCTTTTGGAATTGATTCTTTGTATTGTTTTCAATTTCATTAATTGCTGCCTTGATTTTTATTTCTTCTTCTCTGCTGGGTGTGGGTTTCCTTTGCTGTTGCTTTTCAAGTGTGTTGAGTTGCAATGATAAGTCATTTATTCATGTTCTTTCTGATTTTTTGATATAGGCACTTAGAGCTATAAACTTCCCTCTAAGAACCACTTTCAGCATGTCCCAGAGGTTTTATTGTGTTGTATTGTCCTTTTCATTTAGTTCCAGGAATACTTTTCTTTCTTAATTTCTCTTTTGACCTATTCATCATTCAGGAATGTGTTGTTTAATCTCCATGGTTCGTGTGGTGATTTTGGCTTCTTTGGGTATTGATTGTAAGCTTTATTGCATTGTGGTCTGATAGAACGCATGGAATTATTTCAATCTTTTTGTATTTGTTGAGGTTTGTTTAAGGGCCCAATATGTGGTCAATTTTTGAAAAAATTCCATGGGGTGCTGACTAGAAAGTGTATTCTTTGGTGTTTGGGTGGAATAT
>NW_008342282.1:49222-56531 GCF_000622305.1 Nannospalax galili | reverse complement strand
CTCTGAAGGGCTGATTTTGTGGACATGAATTCCTTCAGCCTGTTTATGTCACAGAAGATTTTTCTTTCCCCTTGGACTATAATAGACATTTTGGCTGGGTGTAGAAATCTGGGTTGGCATCTGTGGTCATGTAAAAGTGGGAATATTTGGTCCAGGCTCTTCTAGCTTTCATAGTTTGCACTGAAAAGTCAGCTGTAATCCTAATGGTTTTTCCTTTATATGTGACTTGTTGTTTCTCTTTTGCAGCTTTCTGTATTTTCTCTGTTTTGTACGTGTAGTGTTTTTACTATGATGTGCCGTGGAGAGTTTCTTTTCTGGTCCTGTCTGTTTGGTGTTGTATATGCTTCTTGTATTTGTATGGGCATGTCTTTCTTTAATTTTGGGAAATTTTCTTCCACGATTCTGTTGAAGATCTGGTCCATGCCGTTATCTTGGGATTCTTCTCTTTCCTGTATGCCTATGATTTATAAATTTGGTCTTTTTATCATCACACAGTTTCTGCATATTCCATATTTGTGATTCCTTAAATTTTTCATAATCTTTGCTTGAGTGGTCTAGTTCGTTCACTTTGTCATCCAGTCTTGATATTCTGTTTTCCATTTCATTCATCCTCTTGGTGAGGCTTTCTCCTGTTGTTTCTAATTGGCTTACTGAGTGTTTCACTTGCTTCTTCATTTCAGCCTGAGTATTCTTCAATCTTTCTCACTCTTTTCTGAATTCATTCAGAAGGTTATCCCTATCTTCCTTCGGTTCTTTGATATCTTTGTGTGTTCTTTAAATTGACTGAATTCTTTTATCATGTTTATAATTGTTCTTTTGAGTTCCATGTCCTGCATTATCTCTGGGGGGTTTTCATTGTACTCCTCTAGAGGACTACTGGTATTTGGTGAGGATACGTTATTTTGGTTTTTCATGTTATTTTTTTCTCTGTGATTTTGACATGTGGAATTCTTTTGTAGTTTCTGATTCTTGTGTGAGACTCAAGCCTTCAAGTTTAGGTCTGCTTCTTTGTGTGAATTTTATGGTCTTTGTGGTTTACTTTTTGGTCATGAAAAGCTGGTTTGTCTAAGCTTCTGGTTCTCTCTTTTGATTTTATATTGGAATGGCCAGATTGCTTTTGAATTCAGGAGTTCCCACAGAGGCCCAAGTCAGATGAGGATCAGATGCTCTCTGGCTTTCTCCTAAGGTCTGGATCCCTCCAGGAAAGATTTTGGCCTCAGGGATTTGGGGGTTGGACTGGCCTGGGAGCCTGGCCCAGGAAAGATGCTGGTCTAGGGCAGCTGGTGGCTGTGGCACTCAGAGATGCAAAGGCAGTTGGGGGCTGGAAGTGGCCCCAAGGGCTCCTGGGGGCTGCACTGAGGATCTGGGTTGGTCTAGATGCAAAGGATCAGGAAAAGGAAAGGTCAGCCACTGTGTTCTGGAAAGAGGCTGGCAGGTGATGCAGGCCCAGGGAAGTAGAGGGAGGTGAGGGCCGGGCCTGGCCCAGAAGCAGTGCTCCTGGGGCCCAGAGAAGGCACTACGTTGGTCTCGATGAAAAGGATCAGGAAGCAGTATTGGTTTCCCAGGTGCCTGAGGCCCCAAGACAAGGAATGGGGCAGGGCCTAAACTAGGAGGAGAGAACAGTGGGGGAGATGGGAGGGTGAATGAGGCTGGGGGAGTCAAGGAGCAGAGGGTGCAATGGACTTACCCTGGAGAGAGGCCTGCGGGTTGGAGACAGGCCTGTGGGTCCTGCAGGCCCAGGGAAGTAGTTTTGCTTTTTTTTAAAGAAGGGATGATTTATTTTGGCTTTCAGTTCCAGAGGATAGATACAGTCAACCATACCAGGGAACCATGGGCAGGAGGTGACTGGTTACACTGTAGCTGCAGGCAGGCAGCAAAGAGAGAGTAACACTTATACGCAGATGTTTTCTTTTTGGTAGACAGCCCAGGACCCCAGTACATGGAGTGGTACTATCCACATTTAGGGAGGGTCTTTCCAACTCAGTTAACTTAATCTGGGTAATTCTTTATTGGCATACTCAGAGATGTGTTTCCACGGTGATTCCAAATCCCATCGAGTTGATAATTAAGATTAACAATCAGACTTGTCATCTTGTTTGTTGAAGTATTGGACAGAGAACATTTGTAGGAGGTACAACCATCAAAGAAGTTGGCCATACAAGCTCCAACACCACCTTCTTTTGAAGATCACTTCTAAGGAAGGTGAGACTAATTTTTCCATTTTTATTTACCTTTAGTATTTCAGGACAGTCAACTTCCATTCCTTACTCTTCTTTTTAAAAACAAGAAAAAAGATGAATCTAAATTAGATAACATGATATAAAGAGAATGTAAATTATGATGCAAAAACTACAAATGTCCCTATTAGAAATAAGAGAAAGGGACATGTGGGTTGGTTCAGGAAAGGAGCTGATGCAGAATTACCCTTAAGGAATGAACTTTGTGAGGAGAGAGAGCCTCATGTGATGGCAGTCATGATTAGGTCTTGAGGTGGGAGAGCATTAAAAGGCAACAGTGCATTTTATCAGAGACAACATGTTTGGAGCCTTAAAGGGAAAGAAATACTTCTCTTTAAACCTAGAAAAGAACGTCATTAAAAGTTATAGTTTACCTCCCTTCAAGTTGTTGTTCAGGGTGGTCCAAAAGACTCAGAAAATAACACAAGCTATTGCCAGAGTACTTGATTGCCTTCCAGAACTTAAAGGTAAAACTCTTATACTGATAACATGACTTGCTTCAGATACAGGACTTATAACAATTGCTCTAGAACTGACCTGGAAGCCTCTTCCCTGAAGACTAGCTCTTATAGTAACAGAAGATACTATGTAAGCTGCCAAGGGGGAAAACCAATCAGTGATCCTACCCAACTGTAAAGCCTATACACAATGACTGGTCCAACAAATAATGTCTACTGGTACAGTTGTGGCACTTTTATAATGGGGGTAATCAACAGCTGTCTAATTGGACTTAAGGCTCATTCATTGGGAAGGAATTCATGAATGGTACTATAAACATAGTCAACTACACATGGGTGGAGAGATCACATACCCTATAGAAAAACCTACTTCTGTCACTTCCCTAGACCAACATAATTTCTTATACTATTCTAAATATGTATCCTTATATTGACAGACAAGAGTACCTCTCACCAGTCATCTAAGAAACTATCTTTTTCCAACAGAGACTATTAAAAAGTTTCACAACTGGTCAAACACCGAGAATATGTGTCTGTGAGATGCTCAGCCCTAAGTGACATGTCTACAATGCAACCTCTACACCTAAGTCTCAGGGGAACATTGCAAAAAAGAGAGGAAAGAATGTAAGAGCTAGAGGGAGAGGACACCTGCTGCTACTTAAGGCATTCTAGACATGATAGGAAAGCTGCACCAGTGAAATTTCCACAATATGGTAGTCTAAAAAGATCTACATATAATGACAAAACTGGGTGACATACCAAAGTGGATGGGGAAATTTCACGGGGTCCCACTTCAAGATGAAGAGCTACAGGCAATCAGTGGATGCTGAGGGAGGGAGAATCAGTTTTCTTCTGAAGACTATCTCCCTGAGAGGTTATCTAATCCCAAGTTGGCAGCCCTAAACACAGATAAACAGGAGTACCACTACATGGACTCAGTGCATCATATGTATGTATGTATGCATATATATGCATATATGTACATGTATTTATAAATATATGTATGTGTAACAATAGTCAAAGAAGAGGACAAGAAATTGAGAGGGAGTTGGGGTACATGGAAGGAGTTAGAGGGGGACTGGTAGGGATGAAAATATGTGAAGGCAATACTTGTGCATGATATTCACAAAAATTAAAATTAAAAAAGGAAATTCCATTACATACTAAAAAAGGGAGAGCTTAAAGTGAAATAGAGATAGCCACCATAGATAGATTGATGGGGGAGACAAAGGAGAGCCTTCAGAGAACCCCCCCAAAAACAAGAGAAAACATCTGACCTTTATATCCTTTTAGGGATTGGGGGTAAATCCACACCATGTGATTTAGTCTAGGATAGCCTCTGTGACAAAGGGCATGGGGGCGCTGGGGACCATAAAGTAGGGGGCTGTGAAACTACAACGCAGCATGGAATTCTGTTAGAGAACTGCATGGGGGAGGTTGTAGACACATTTCTTCAGACTGTGGAATTTGGCCACTTAGAGTGACCAGTGTTTTAAAGAGGCAAGCCCATGATCTTATAATCTTCTAAACAATGGAACTGTTGATGCTTTTACATACGTGGGGAACAGGATCCCCATTTCATAACAACAAGTAACAGAACTCATAAGCAGTTACGATCTTGCAAGGTCAAGCCCAACCCAAACTACATGGCAGTTGTACTAATTAGGCATAAAATGATTATTCCTATAAACCAAATTTCGGGTCCCTTCTCTCTCTTCACCATCAGCTGGGTACTCAGGGAGGTACAATCTTTTCTATATATCACCTAAGCTTTATTATCCTTCTACCCCCTTCAATGCATGTGCACACATAGCACACTGCCTGCATGTGTTTTCATACTGATAAGAGCTTTTGGTTTGAATGAAGAATAGCTAAAAGGCACTTTTACATTGAAAATGGACCATCATATTTTGTTTCTCACATGTATAAGAAATCTTTGGGACATGATGTTGATAATGTGGGAAGAGCTACAGGCTTTTCATGCCCTACTGTGAGTCTAAAGATATTTTAAAGCTCTCTCTAAGGCTATTTATATAAAACTACAGCCTGATCCTAGTTAACCATCATTGTTGTTAACTCAATGTGATGTGAGAGCATTCCTATTTCCAAAATCCCAATAAGCTCCATGGTGAAGGCAGGATTCATTCACAGTGGAGGTGCCCAAGGAGGGCAGTTCTCTACTTTGATCCCAAGATGCTATGCCCCTTAATTTCCATTAGGTACATCCCATAATGTTCACATAGTGTTCTCAAATGTTCCATTCCAACCTAAACAAGGTAGAGTTGTAGTGAGGAATTTAGGACAGAAGGGAAAACCTGAGCCATTCGTTTTGCCAGCTTCAAGGCTTGAAATCACATGCACCCTTTAGTCTGTCTACACGGTTTAAATTTGGTCACTGTTAACAAAGGGCATTGCCCACACTCTCCACTGAAAATCTCAATCTCCACTGAAGCCAGCCTTTCACCATTTCCTGCCTTTCTCCAACCCTCACTCTCTACCAGGAAGAAGTGAATTGTGTCATATGCAATGGTTGCCCAGAAATAGGAATTAGTCTGGCTTGTGTAGCTTCAGAGGATGAAATTTACAGCCATCCAAGAAGATGGAAATCAGCATGTGTGCCTACATGATAGACACATTTTGATTGTTACAGCCTTGACTCAATACCTGCACAATCAGTGGCTGTGAACACTGTGGAGAAGAAGTGTCCTAGAGCATCAGTAATCTGTCAGGTTTAGGTAAAGAAGAGGAAAGGGAATATGAGGAAGACAGCCATTGAATTGAATTGTCATTCAGACAAGAGATCTATGAATGTTTTAGCAGTCATTATGATGAGGGGTGGGTATCCTGAAGTAAGAAGCTTCAGTCCTGCTAGACAAAGCAAGGTGTCTACTCTTAGAGATTTCCAAGGAATGGGAAGGTCCTGAACTTGAGAAAGCACTTAGTTTGTGACCTATAGTCAGGTTACCTCCATTTCCTGAGTGGTGCTGGTAGAGGCAATGGATTGAGTCTTTATGAGAGTTATGAGGGGAGAAGAGACACAGGGGTTGTATGTGGCCTGTCAGCTCTTCACAGCTGCTGTGAGGGGAGAGAGACTGCAGAGGTTGGGCAGGGCCTCTCTGGGAGACTTTCCACAGGAGCACCAGGTGTCTGGGTTCTAACAGGATATAGTTCAGTTGGTAGAGTGCTTGCTTGGCACAAAGCCCTGGCTTCAATCCCCACACCACATAAATCAGCTGTGGATGGTACATGCCTATAATCCCAACACTCAGGAGGTGAAGGCAGAAGGATCAGAAATTCGAGGTCATCTTTGGCTACAAGACTAATTAGCTGATTAAAACTTAAATGATTATGGAGTTTGGAATGTTGCAGGTACAGAGCCTAATTGCATTTATCTTGGGCTATCCTTAGCCCACTAGACAGCCATTCTTTGCCTACTCTATATCAGACCCAACATCCTGTGACTGACACAGGAAACCTTGTGAGCTGTATTAATAGAGCAGACTGCTAAGTTCCAGCAACCCAAGGACTTATAGCTTTCTTTGTTCTGTTAGTATAAAAACTTCATGAAACTGTTACCACGTTGGAACATGGAGTTTGGGTTAACCTAAATCTATGTTCCTGGGCCATGGTCACTGCTATTTGACTCCAGAATACACGATCTCTTATCACCTTTGAGGTGAGAGTGCACCTTTGTGTTGATACTACACAGTTAGTTCCAAACCAGCCTGGGCTACATGGGAGCCTGTCCCAAACAGAAAAAACAAAATACTAAATTCATATTAAATTTATTCTCTAAATGTATACTTGGAGACATGGAAAAACATAGATGACTCAGAGCTAAAATTGATTTTCAAATTGCTTATAGTCAGAAGAAATCTGGACATTTGAGTAAATTATCAACACCTCCCTATGGGAAGAACTGATATTCCCTAGCAATGTTGTAGTATAGCTTTTTTCCTTAGAGTATAACATGATCTTGTCACCACTTTAGAGTAGCCATTACCTTATCCAAGTAACCATACCAACTAATTGAGTAGAGCAACACAGAGGTAGCTAGATGTATGATAATGGTAATGGAGATATTGACACCCTCTAGTAAAAAAGGAAAGGAGAAAAAAACAGCATGGTACTGGTGCAAAAACAGACACATAGATCAGCGGAACATCATTGAAGACCCAAAGCCAAGCACACGCAATTTCAGCCACCTGATATTTGACAAAGGTGCCAAGAACACACAATGGAGGAAAGACAGCATCTTCAACAAATGGTGCTGGCAAAACTGGATCTCCACCTGTAGAAGAATGAAATTAGATCCTTATCTTTTGCCTTTCACAAAAGTCAACTTCAAATGGATCAAACAACACCTCAATGTGAAACTGGAAACCCTGAAACTATTAGAAGAAAATATTGGCAGTAACTTATAAGATATAGGTGTAGGAACGGATTTTCTAAATAAGAAGTTGCTCAGGAATTAAGGTCAGCAATCAATAAGTGGAACCTCATTAAACTAAAAAGCTTCTGTACAGCAAAAGAAACAATCAAAAAAGTGAAGTGAAAACCCACAGAATGGGAAAAAGCTTCACCAGTGACACATCTGACACAGGTTTAACATTG
>NW_008342282.1:5455-48719 GCF_000622305.1 Nannospalax galili | reverse complement strand
TTAGTGGTACAGAAAGATGAAATAATGAAATTTTCAGGTAAATGGATGGATCTAGAAACTGTTATACTAAGTGAAGTAACACAGACTCAGAAAAACAAATGACATATGTTCTCCCTCATATGTGGATCCTAGCACCAAATCTTTTTAAATTCTAGCTCCTTTTAATAAGTTGATGATATACAGCAGTCCCTTCTGCATGAAATAATTAACATGATCAGGACTTGAGCTGAGCCTGATCTCTAAACATCGTCACAGTTGGACTTGTTGACAGTTGTGCTCTTTCATTGAAGGAGGGCCAAGCAGGGTCATTGAACCTCACTGCATTATCCAGCTACTCTTCCCAGCCAACTGAATGCAGTTTGGCCCTAATCACACATGGCCTCCTAGATTTGGGAAGGGCTAAATATACAATCTGGGGAAGGCTAGGAAGAGAAAGCATGACCCATGCTGGGTAAAGGCTTTCCAGTGTACATACCCTCAGGTCATACATACACATTAGCAACCCCTCAGTTATCTTGGTAAGCTTAATAAATTCATTGGTTCCCCAGGAAAACTTTAATCAAACATTGGCTTGACACTAGAACCTCAAAGGGAATAAGCATTGCTTAGCATCTCCAGGAAAAGAAGTCTCACAACAGATGGAAAATTTATTTGTTAATGCTATTATGTCTCATACTTATTAAAAAAAAAAAGAAATAAAGAAAGAAAACAAGAATGTAAAAGATGTTAAAAGGGTACAGAGATATATTCCAAAATAGAAAAAATGAGAAAGCCTAAGCAAGTGATGAAGGTCTGTTTAGATTTGTTATGATATATAAAGGATGAGACAAAAATAATATACACATAATCTTAAAATGACTGTGGTCATAGTTTCATCAACTAGTTTAAGGAACAAAATATATATCTTGTCAAAGTTTTTCTGAGAATATTTGGGTTTTTACCCAAGCCTTATCTACACAGCACATGATAATTAAAAGTACCAAACTGGTGGAACTAACCTTATTGGATGTTTAACAGACATAGTTTGAGACCTATACTAATGTGGTCAGACAGACTTAAAGGACAGTTTTTGCCCCTTGCCCTCCAAGGTCAACTAAGTTCCAGAGGACTATGGAACATCTCTCAAAATGTCCTGTAACTGTGGTGAGTCACCTGTCCTCTTGCTCAGGGAGGACATGGAGACCCCACAAGATGAACTTGAACCAGTTTCCAGTCTACAAAGAGGAGGGTCAATTCAGAGGAAACATCTCATTCATGCTTCCAAGTGAAGCCAGACATGGTTGAGCAAGACCTTCGACTTACCTCCACATAGATGGACCTGGTAAAAGAAAGGAGCCAGGAGCTCCTCCCAAGCCCATGTGACCCCCGAGGAACAGATCCTCAATTGACCTTAAGTGTGAAAATAAATTGATTTATTTGGGCCAACTGTATGGTCTTAAACACCCAAAAGGAAAATATAACCAAAGAGTAAAATCAAGAGTTCAAGGGATTACACTTCCCAGACATTAGGCTTAAGTCTACATAAATTTATTTAGACAATTATTTCATATTGATGATTTTGTTCCTAACCAGTAATACTGCTCGGATGTAAGACTTCAAATCTTGGTCTCCAATACTGTAGTGTCCACCTGTAGCTAAGGGAGACAACCAGCTATTGTTCTAAAATGATGGATAAATTTGTTTTCTCCTCCTAGCTAGAAGCCTTTCGGGGGGCACTGATACTGATTCTAACCACTCCAACAGCTATCAAAATGCCTGAAAGCAAATCCTGAATCCATCACTCTAGTTTCCAGACTTGGCAGACAAAAGAAAAATAAGGAGGATCGCAATAGAGGGATGCTTTTGGAAGCCCTTGTCAAGAAATTCCAATGGACTCTCATATGAACATTTTAAATTTGCCCTGCTCTGACTTTTTCCCTGTCTAGATCTTGTAATGCTAATTACCTTTGCCTTTACTTCTCCTTCACATCTCCTATTCACGATTCAAGGATTTTCTTTTCCCCTTAGAGATAAGATTTATGCAATTTGAGAGTCTTTTAGATAGACCCACTGAAGGGGTGCTCCAGTTGCCTCAGCCTGCGTCCCTGTTCATCATGGAAGAAGCCAGAGCAGTCTGTGTCCCGATTCCCTACTGGCAATTTGGGTAACCTCTTCAGAGGATGGTGTGATAAGAATAGGAGGTAGGAATTTGCTAGGCATTTAGGGTAAAAAGACCCCAAAGAAATTAGCCAGTTTCTTGGCTAAAACTCACAATGTCCTTGGCCTCTTAGCAACTTACTCTGTTCCAAAGGCAGAAAATGTCAAAAATATTTGGGAGCTTTTATCTAATCCTTAAAAGATTTTAGGGTTACCTCTTCAGAAGAGAGAATGTTAGAGTAGCCAAAATCTCCATTTAAAAAAATAAATAAATCAGGGGGCTGGAGAGATAGCCCAGTGGTTAAGAACACTGGTTGTTCTTGCAGAAGACCCGGGTTCAAATCCCAGCACCCACATGGCAGCTAACAACTGTCCGTATCTCCAGTTCCAGGGGACCTGACAGCTTCTTCTGTCCTCCGTGGGTGGGCATTATATGACACAGGTGTACTTACCTACACTCAGGCAATACACACATATACATAAAATAAAAACAATAAATAAAATATGAAAAAAATCAATCAAAGAAGAAGAAAGAGTACATTAAGTTAACAGAAAAAAGTGATGGGGAGATATGGGAAAAGTTGGAGGGGAGGGACTGAGCATGGATTTGACCAAAACACCTTATATGCATGTATGAAATTCTCAATAAATTATTTTTTTAAAAGAAGGAAAGAAGAGGGTCACAGGACCCTCACCTGGGATTTCAGCCTTTACCTCTTCTTCCCCTCCCCAAGTTGCAAGTAACATTGGGTGATGCTAGAATATGCAGGATGTGAGAGGTTGACTCAAAGGGGATTCCATGATACCGTTGCTATCATGGAGCCATCCATGATTGGGTAGGATCTTGAGGTGATGCAGCTGTTTGGAGGTCACTCATACTACTCTAAGTAGACTCTCACCCCTGCTTGTAAGCTGGATACACACAATACACTTTGGTGAAGTCGTTACTTTGGTCCGTCATTGGAGCCTTGTGTGGGGTGAACAGACATTTGCTCACATCTTCTCGGGAAGGTTAACACAACACCCAAAGTCTAGAAAGTTAAAAGAAAGCCAGAAACCTTTAGTTCTCCCTAACAATACATTTGTGAGCATGCCGTTCTCCTAGACTGATGAGTACGAGAACCTGTGGTTTGTCCTGTGGCTGATTGCTTTGTTTCACTTATACAAAGATTTCACCACTGCAATTTCCTTTTCTCTTCCTAGGAATCACAGTTACTGAAAAGAGAATACAAATCAACAAGTAAGTTCTTTTCACTTCAGCAAACTCAATGTTAGGTCAGTAGTAATGTTTAGATTGGAAAATACTTTTTGTCACTCATACTTGGAGCAATAATCCAAGAGTATTGTAATTGGTCTTTGTTTTCTTTTCTATTTTAGAGAAACCTCCCTATTCATAGTTGAAAGATGTAGGAACTCTTTATGACGGTGGCAATATGTAAGCCCTAAACCAAAAATTTAGTGGCGTTCTCTCTTCAAAGATTTCATAGCATACATATTTGGTTTTTCATAGTACCTCATACACTAAAATCCAGAAGCCACAGAAACAGACCTTGCCTTAGCTCTGACATCATTTAGATGCTTCTATCATGACTGCACTATAAGAAACACGGTCAGCCTTGTGTCTTTCCACAATGTCAGAATTCACTGGATAACAGTAAATTCACACAACATGATAGTTTTGTTGCAATAGTTTACCAGATACTCCTGCCTTAATAGCCCCGGTCAAACTTTATTATTAATATTAAGTATATATAAGAGTATATATAATATATATATACATATATATGTGAGATATAGAATGTCTACAAAAGGCTAAAGAGGCAAGAAGTTTCAAAGCCGCCTGAGGCCAAATGCAAGATACTGATGGAAATTCAAGGGAAGGTAATAAAAGTAGCCAAGCTATAGAAGAAGCAGGAGATGCTGCTGCAGCTCTGGCCAGCCTTAAGAGTCAGTCTGCAGGGTTAGAGATGTGCTACAGAAGCAAGGTAAAGCAAAGGGCAGGACTAGGTCCAAGCAGATAGATGGACGACAAGACAAGAACAGGAAGAAAGGCAGATGGGAATTTGAGGAGGCCTCATCAACAGCAGGAACTAAATCAAACTAAAGCTCTCTGTCAGTCCCTTGATCACATACATAGTGGGTCATCAGATAAACTGATACAGCTACCACCATCACTGTACTAGGCATCTACCTCTTTATGGGGTTCATGCACAGTTTCTTTAGCCTGGTGTGTCCAATAAGTTCTTGCACATGGTTTTCTAGATATAATTTTAATGTACCCATGAGCTAATACACCCTGAAAAATTTATAGGGTAGTGCCCTTTCCAGTTTTAGAAATAAGTCATTTATCAGTCCGTGCCACATGGGTGCTGCTGTGCAGATGGTACTGTTTTACATGTCCATTCAGGTACAGAGTCACCTTCCATCCTTAAAAATGGAATCAAAGCCAGGCTTGGTGGCGCACACTTTTAATCCCAGCACTCGGGAGGCAGAGGCAGGCAGATCTCTATGACTTCGAGGCCAGCCTGGTCTACATAGTCAGTTCCAGGCCAGCTGGGGCTACAGGGAGACCCTGTATCAAAAAAGAAAAAAAAAAATGGAATCAAAAGCTGCTTATAAAACAGTCTTTCGGTCCAAATAAGGCACAGTCTGAAAAACCATCATCTCACACAACACAAAGTAAAGTGGAGCAGGGCCCAGCCTGATCTCAACAGCTTCATGGTTTGAAAGTCATTGCACTCTGGACTGTGTACTATGTAGTTAGAAGACATCACAGTCAAAATGAAAACAGAAGCTCCACCTGGGAATGCAGCCAGCACTGCCGGGAGTGATGTGCAACCAGCACAAGTCATAGCAAGGCTGACTGGAGAAAATTCCTCAGTGAACTTTCTAGAAAGAAAGGTGGACCTCATGTGTGAGACACAATTTGTGAGCATTACTTCACTTAGTCTTGAGGGTAACCTTGACTGGTTTACAAATGTGACTCTTATGTGGCAAAATGTTAAGTAATTTGCCCAAGGCCAAAGAGCTAAAAATGACAGTGACAAGATTAAAATCTTCCTATAATTTCAGGGTCAGGAGAAAGAGCTTATTGGGTGTAAAATTTTATTGCCCTCCTGATTGATGTGTGACATTTTGTTGTTTAAATCAATTCTGTATAGTCGTTCTTCAAATACATTCCTAAAACCACTAAAGTTCAGTGGTTTTTCAGTGGTTTTAGAAATTTTTTATTTGATTTATAGAGGTAGAATTTGAATGCTGATACATATATAATATGCCAACACCTAGAACACTATGAAAATTATTCATTTAGATTTTCATAAATAAGTGTTGTAAATTAGGACTTACAAGAAAAATAATTCCATAAGAAAAAGTAGATAAATAATGGAATTCTGTTGTTGCCTCATTTCTCTGCTTCCCTGTTCAACAATATTTGTTAAAATAATTCATATTCTTTGGGGTCAGGTAGGAACTCATTATGTTCCCCAGGCTAGTCTTGAATTCCTGGGCTCAAGTAATCCACCTGACTCAGCCTCCCAAAGAGCTGGAACCACAAATGTGTGCCACTGCACCTGGCTTACAATTCATAGTCTTTGGTTACAACAAATCCTCACCCTTCAAACGACTTCAATGAAGATACTGTAGTCTATGTCACAAGTGCCTTGCAAGCCAGCCCAATCCTGGGCTCCTTTGTGCTCTCATCTTCCTGGCCCCTCGGAAACACTCTAAAGAGGGCAGCACCATTCTACAGACGCTTCCCCTAAGTCTTCTGGGACACTACAGTTACCTGGCTTCTTCCTGGCTCGGTAGCTTCTCTTTCCCAGACTCCCCTGCGGGTCTTCCTCCTCATCTTTGCTCCTAAGTAATACTGGCAGGAAGAACAGTCTCCTGCTCCTCCTAGTCGCTATCACATCTTAGGTGGTTTGATCCAGGCCTGTGATCTCAGAGTCTATCTACATGCTGATAATTGGCCTCTGCCTTTAGGTTCAGGTTCCTATGCTCAGTGGCTCACTTAGTATCTCAACCTCACCTGTTTTGCCACATCATGGAAAATGACTCTATTGTCTACTCATTGGCTCAACTCCTAACATAGAAATCATCCTTGACTCCTTCTTTTTTACTTTTTCACAGCCAACACATCAGCAGATCTGATCAGCTTTATCTACAAAATACATCCTCAACCACTGAACTCTCTCCACCACTCCTGCTGCCACACCAGGCCAAACAGCCATTATTTCTCCAGAGTTTCTGCCCTAGCCTCCTGCTTCCTTCTTTTCTCCCTTCCTGGACAATCCATTTGCATGCCATAGCTCAAGGTTTCTAAACCACAGTACAGTTGACCTTTGAGGTTGGCATTTTTTTTATTGCAGGGAGCAATATCTACAATATTTCTGGCTTCTATCCACTTAGGCACTTCTATCCCCAAAGATATTGTTTAAAAAATATCTCTAGACATTGACAAATATTCCTTGGTAGGCAAAAATTACCACCCAGTGAGTATTACTGCCATAACCAAAGCAAGTTTTGCCTTTTAAAACGAGGGGCTCAGGAGAATGCTTAAAAAGTGCTTGCCAGGCAAACCCAAGGACCTGGGTTTGGATCCCAAGAATGCACATAAAGAGTGAACACAGCAGTGCAAATGTCTGTAATCCTCCCAGGGTACCTACAAAAAATGAGAGGCAGAGACCTAAGTGTCTCCAACTGCTGGCAAGCCTGGCTGGCACAGCAGCCAAGAGACCCTGTCCAAAGGTGAAGACCAACCAGTAAAAGTTGCTCTCCAACCTCCCAGAGTGCACCTTGGCATAAATGCCTGTATACATGCACATGAATACACACATACACATCTCATGCACACTCACATTTTTAAAAAATAAGTCTTAATAATACATATATACATACTAGTCAGACAACAAATAAACATAGCAATAATGTTACTTGCCTAATTTAAGCTCTCCTGTGACTATCCAAGTATTTATTTCACCAAAGCCAGGAAGGCCGGCCCGTCTCTCTCATTTAACAGTCCCAATGACCTCACATAAATGAGGCTCAGCCTCCCCAAAGGCAACTGTGCTTGCTTTTCTTTTTCCATGTAGGGTCCCTTTCTCATAACTGCCACATGGTTACTTTCTTACACATTGAATCCAACACCTCAGTGAGCCTCTCACCACCTACCCTATGTACCCAACTTTACATTGCCACGTTCTTTATAGCACCTCTGGCTAGCTAGAATTATCTTAGGTTTATGTTTTCTTGTCTTTGTCCCCAACTATAATATAAGCTCTGTAAGATGGATGTGTTACGTACCTCACTGATTCAAGTGTTTGTGATAGTGCCAGGCACATAACAGGTGTCTGAGAAATACTAATTGGGTTTTAGAATTCTTCATACTGATGTAGTTTTAATGAATTCTTTTGAACTAAATGTAAATGTTTTCCCTAAAACAGGACACTGGTCATGTAGCACTCAAATAAAATTTTACGTCAACATGATGTGATTTCTGAAACAAATGAGAAGGATGCCCTGTTTTGAGGAAAAACTGTTAGCCTGATTAGATTGTGATTGGATCCCAAATGCCAATAAACAAAGTTTGGCAAAGTTAAGATCATGAAACTCATCTTTGCAAATTGACCTAAGCCTTTTGAAACCCATTCCCAGAGGTGAAAGCAAAATGAATCTATCTCTTGTGCCATCTAGCCTTCTGTTTGATATAAGCTTTGTCAGGGGAATGAGGTATTGATGCTTTAATGTCTGTGGATTATGCTAATGAGCTTAACTATATTGATCTGTTCATTATTCTGCACTTGCTTTGGCTGTTGTCCCAAAAACTCTGAGAAGGAGGTGTCCAGATGGTCATAACACAGGCTATGAAATGGGATCAAAGAGGTAGAATATCAGCCTAATTCATAAAACATTAGACATCAAATTTTGACACCTCAGTTAAGCCACAAGCCTAATGGGAAGGTACTTAATGGACTAAATTAATCCTACCACTGACAAAATCAGCATGTGTGACAAGAATGAGAATTTCCCAGCTGACCTGCAGCCTGTGGGAGGGACAGAAAAATAAATTTCCACAGGCTAGCCATTTTGCTCTGCCATTCAAACAAGGACCTCAGAATTGGTATAGTAGTGAATCACTCAGATAAGCACAGAATTTTGAGAGCCTATTTGGGCCTGGCAGACAGAACCATGGCAAAAATTCATGAATTGCAGAACCCTGGGTTCTTAAGTTGGGCGGGTTTGACTACCCCCAGCTATGCACTTGCTAATAACTTCTTTTTCTTTTTAAGCATTATGTACTTTAAAAAAATATTTTATTTATTATTTTTATTTTATGTGTATGAGTGTATTGCCTTATTTTATATGTATGAGTACACCTGTGTCATGCAATGCCGCAGAGGTCAGAAGAGGGCTTCGGATATCCCTGGAACTGGAGTTAAGGATGGTTCATAGCCACCATGTGGATGCTGGGAATTGAACCCGGGTCCTCTGCAAGAGTAGCCAGTGCTCTTAACCACTCAGCCATCTCTCCAGCCCCACTAATAACTTCTTATCTGCATGCCCACCTGTGGCCTATTTTATTTCCCTATGTTTTCATTTTCCATCTTGTAAAAAAGAAGAAAATAATATTTCTTATCTTGCAAGACAGTAGGAGGATAAAATGTGATAATATATTTGAAGTACCTGGACCAGAATGTGAGTTCTCTCCTTCCTTCTTTCTATTTCTTTACCAGATGCTGTAGCATTTGCTCTCATTAAGACAGCATGTGAATTATCTACTTGACCTTGAAATCAGCAAGGACCTTGAGAGAGAGAGAGAGATCCTAGCATCCATCTCCTGTTCTCAGCAGCTTTTGTTAACTGCCTCAGAGGAAAGATTAGCTTGTGTGAAATGCTGACATTGAATTACCCTCTGCTATGTAAAGGTGATCTAAGGCTTGGCAGGAGCCATTGAAGGGTAAGAGGAGAGCCTGGGAGAGCGGCTGTGCCCACTACACCAAGTTGCCAGCCCACAGGAGAGCAGAGGACAACAGATCCCTGCCCTGCCAGGATGATCCTTGTCACAGATACCACAGACACTTTGCAGCTATTATAATAAAAGCTGAGTCTGCCATTCCTGGCTATATAAGGGTAGATAAACAATAGCAGGCAGATTAAATCATGCAGGACATTTCATATTCAAGTTTGAGAGTTTTGTGGAAACTGAGAGCATAATAAATAAAAAGGACTTCAATAGCCTTTAATAAAGCAAACAGACCAAGGAGTCATTCATTTGTCATATGAAGGATTTGTTTTCCAAGGCAATCATGCAAAAAGACTTAGCCTTTCATGCAGATGAGAAACTGGCCTGACCCTATCCTACCCAGCCAAATGAACTCTGCAAACAAGATTTTCAAAGTACTCTTTTTCAATTAATGTTTTATTATTTTGAGGCTTTTCGTGGAAATTATAGTTTTAGCTGCTTGAGATGACTTAAGTGACTGCCTGATTTACAAATGCACCAAAGCAATGCCAGTGGCCTTTGTAAATTAAATTTTAAAATAATTCACACGGCGGCTTCGTTATGCATTCAAATGCCTCCCATGCGCAGCCTTCTAGCCTCATTCTGAAGAACCGATTTTCAGAAACCACAGCACATTTCAACTTCTTTACATTTTCCTCTCCTTTTTCGATTACTTCACCACCGCCTGTATTTATCAGAATAATGAAAACGATGGAGCCCAAGATGTGGAGCTATCAGTTACCAAGGCTTCCTGCCAAATCTCAGGTGATCACCAAAGCTTCGTTCTGTCCCTCTTCTTGCTCCTGATGTCTTACCTATGCACTCTGTACGTCACAGTGAAGCTATTAAAACATCGCTCTTACTGTGTAATTCCTTGCTCAAGAAACCGTTAGAGGAATCTTCTCTATCCAGTTTAAATTTTTACTCCCTCCTCACTCTGGCATGTCCCTGCCCCTTCCATTTTTTAATAGACTATTTTTTTTAGAGTAGTTCAGAGGGTTCCCGCTATTCCCTCTCTTGACACAGACACATGATCAACATTTGATGCAATTGGTGACCATTGCTTTTGACTCCAAATTCATGGTTTACGTTAGCAGCCATCCTTGAAGTTTTTCATTCATCCACTGTTATAGTAACACACAGAACTGTCTCATTACCTGTACACTCCATCTACTAATCCCTCCTCCACCAGTAATGTCTGACAATCACTGATCTTTTCACTGACTCCCTCAGCTTGCCTTCCCTTTTCCAAAATGTCACATAGTTGGAATGACACAGGTTGCAGCTTTCACTTTGTAGTATACTGATGACACCTCCTTTTCTGACTAAATAGCTCACTTCCTTTCAGCACAGAATGATGTTCCATTGTATAAATGTGTTTATCCATTCACCTATCACAGAACATCTTCATTGCCACCAAGTCTTAACAATTATGAATAAAGCTGCTAGAAGCACCGGTGTGAAGGTTTTTGTGTGGGTCTTGGTTTTCAACTCATTTAGAGAAATATCGAGGAGCATTCCTGTTGGGTCATATGGTAACAGATTTCTTCAGAAGTACCTGTAACATTTTGCATTTCACCAGCAATGAATCCTCACCAACATTTGGTGTTGCCAGCATTTTGATTTTTTTCCCTTTATTGCACCACATTCTGGTTTTCGTTGTGTGGGAATATCTTATCTGTCATGTTCACTCCATAATGAACCAAGTAAATCATACTGAAGTTCGAAAATCAAATTAAACACAAGTATCAACTATTATTGATTTGAACATCAAATAAAACATGATCCCTTTCAGATGTTTTGTTGACAGTTTTGTAAGTAAACCCACACCCCAAGCTCAGTTAGTAAGTCCTATAAACTCCTTAAGATTCTTCAAACCAGGGTTTGGAGATATTTTTTTTCCTCAGGCTGTCACAAGGACCTTGGGTGGAGGGAATTGGATGCCACATGCACCTCCCAGCAGTGAACTTGATTTACAAACTGGTACATAAAAAATTCACATACTTAGAGACTGGAGAAATGACTCAGTGGCTAAGAACGCTTACTGCTCTTCTGGAGGACATGGGTTCAGTCCTCAGCCCCCACATGATAGTTAATGACCTTCCCTAACTCTAGTCCCAGCAGAGGTGATGTCTTCTTCTGGCCTCTGCACTTAAATACATGCAGGTAAAACATTCATTTATACACACACACACACACACACACACACACATACACACACGCACACTTATAGAATGTCTTGTGATAATTCATGTATACATGTGTAATGTGGAAATGAGGGCAAACATATCTCCTCAAATACTTCTTTATGGTGAAGGCACTCAATGACATACCAGAGCCTCTTACACCAATCTAACTGTAACTTAGTACTCACTGACCATTCTCACCTCATCCCTGCTTCCTCTCCCTAGTCAGCTACAGTTAAGCACCATTACTCTCAACTTCTGGGAGATCGATTTTTCTTATTCCACATAGGAACGAGTTCATTTGGTGCTTATCTTTCTGTGCTACCCTTACTTCATTTAACATAGTAATCTCCAGCTCATCCATGTTGTTGCAAATTACAAGAAATCATCCTTTTATGGCTGAAGAGTATTCCATGGCATATGTGCACCACGTTTATATTATCCATTCAACAGTTGGTGGACACTTAAGTTGTTGCATTTCTTGGCTATATTGTGAATAGTATAACAATAAACATTGATGATATAGATGCTTCTTTGAAAGACTAATTTTCTCTGGATATGGTAGTGGTATTACTAGATTCATATGGTAGTTTTGTTTTTAATATTTTGATGAGTCTTCACACGGCTCTCCATAATGGCTGTGCTGGTTTACATTCTCACCAACACTGTTCAAGTTCAATCTTACCAGCACCTGTTATCTTGAATCTTTTGATAATGGTCATTCTATGCTGGATTAGTGATGCTGAATATTTTTTCATATACTTGGTTGCCATTTTTTTTTTCAGTCTTGCTTCCATACCCTGGCCGAACACTTCCTGGTCCCAGCTCGGACTGCAAGCTTGCTTCATTCCAGGAGTTCCAATTACGGCTGCCTCCGTCCCATCAGCTTTTGTGCCTGGCGCCACGTGCTGTCTCACCCCACAGTCTGATGCCCATTCACCCCACAGAGTTCACTCAGGGGCTCCTGACTATAAGCATGCTTCACTCCTGGAATTCCCATTGTGGCCACCAAGCTAACTCTCCATCTCAGTGTGCATTCACAGCTGTCCTTAGCCCTGCCCCTTAATGTACTCAGCACCTCCTACAAAGCCTGGGAAGGGGGTGGGGCCAGGGCTTAGCAGAGCACCATTAGCAGAGTCACATCATTTCTACCTTCTTTTGTGAAATGTCTATGTAGATATATTGCACACTTTTTAATTAATTTAATGTAGAAGTTTTGGGAGTTTCTTATGTTTCCTCATATTAACTCCTTGTCAGATGACTAGTTTACAAATACTTTCTCCTATTCTGTTAGTCATCTCTTTGTTAATTATTTTTTTTCTAAGCAGAAGCTTTTTAGAGTGATGTAACCTCACTTGTCTTCTAACACTTTGGTTTCTTGTGCTTTTTATGGTATTGCCCCCACCCCCTAAATCCTTGCTCATACCAATGTCCTGAGTTTTCCTGTATTTTCTCTAGAAGTTTCCAGGTTTCAGGTTTTACATGTAAGTCTTTACTCCCTTTAGGATTCTTTCTCTCTTTAAATTTTTTTTTTCCTTTAGTGGTGGTGGGGATCAAATGCACATATGCTGGGGAAATGCTTACCACTGAGCTATACAGAGGTTTTTTTTTTGTAACTTGTGGGAGGGGGCTGATTCTTTTCTTTCATTGTTCTCCTTATCTTTCCAAAGGTGTTTGTGCATTCTCAGTTAGAGCCCCACCCACCATTTCCTGGCTTGTGCTCTTCTGAGCTCCCTCCAACTCTATCTTGTCTGTGTTTCCCACATGAAAATCTGCCCCTTCCTTTCGTACCCAAATGCCCTCTATCCTTCTTCATTGGATTTTTCCTTCTCTTGTTAATTCCCCTTCCTTTCTGGTGAATTTCTCTGAGAATGTAGTCTCAATTCCACAGTGTTCCAACAGATACATTCCCTGAGATTCTGATGTCATTGAGCATGACACTAGGACCTTTAAAATGTCACATGGACCTTAATGTGTGGCCAATGTCAAGAACCAAGCGCTAGAACTTAGAGTTCTCACTGGAAAATCAAACACCTTACTGCACATTAAGTAAATTATATAGCGTCTTTTCTGGAGGTGGAACCTAATGTAGATATTTTCTTAGTGCACAGCACTCTGCTTGAAATTTGCTTTGCACGTGTCTACTCAACTAGAATGGAGGGAGGTAAGTAAGCCTTTCCTGGTAGTCTATTTCATTTCCCCACACATAAATGGTTTAGGTTCATGGATTAGAGGCAAATACCAAGAAATCAAATCTCAAATGTAACACTTATTTTTGCTTATATTAAATCCCTATCCTACAGCCAATGGCTGAACATTTGCTCTCTGATAACCAGCCTGTAAGTATATGCCACTTATATAGCAAGGGCTGCCTGAAGAAAGAGTGGCTGATTCCTAGCATACCAATAAGGAAAATAAAGATGACAGTAAGAGACACAGGGAAGAACATTAATTCCTAATTTTGCTACCAATTTTCTGCTTTTAGAACTTTTCTGCTTCCTGATCCATGGTTGTTGTGATGCCATAAATTTCACTTGCTGAATTTTTTTTTTTTTAAACAAGGACAAGAAGGCAGTTATACAGACAAATGCTACTTATGTTTCAGACTCACCTGAACTGAGCTTCTAGATTTTTCTTATCAGATTTAATCCATCCTGAAAGATAATTCAGCTCTCAGAAATTAGTCTTCATTTCTTTCCTGGCACAAAATATATGAGGGAAAATCAACTAATGATCAGTCACTTAGTTAAATTTCTAGAAAATGAGTTTTTCCTCAGAGAATAGAGCCATAAATTAAGCCATTGGTCCAGCTGCCTGCTGGAGTGGTTGAACTTTGCCTTTCTCAGAATTCACCACTTTAAAAATTCCAGCTATAATGCAGCTTTTATATCACAGTGGGAAGACTGTTCATGTTGTGAAAATCCACAGCTTTTAAGGGTACAAGTAATGTTGCTGTGAACTGAAACCTATCAAAGCTCAGAGGCCAGGCTCAGAGGCTAACTGAAAAACTGTACTTATGCCTCCTTCCCTAGGTCCTGCAGAAAAGGCACTAAAGAGACTGGAACAGCTCAGACCAGAAATCTTTGACAAACTTTAAAAGATGAAATGGTGAGTTATGCTGATGAACACTTTAAAGCAGAAAGAACTATAGCCAAGAATGTGCTTGAAAGAGGCCAATGCAGAGGCGGAGTATGTCTTCCTGGACCGCCAATGCTCCCAGCTAACAATCAGGAGCCCTGAGGAAGAAGCAGGGCAGCAGGGGAGCTAAAGACTGGATCTCTGAAACAGCTCTGCTGGTCGCATCTCAGTTTTGCTCCCTACTTTCAAAAGACATGAGGGCACTTGCTTCTGTCTCTCAGACAAACTGTAAAGAAAGGATGGCTCTGGGATGCAACCCTGAAATTTCTACCACATACAGAGAGAGGTGTGTCTGGGGGAAACCCTACCCGCCCCTTGAATGCGCACCTGAAAGGGGGCCTGGGTCACTCACATAGAAATTAAGGTGCAGTGCTGAAGTGGGGGACCACCCCACAGCACAGTGGAAAACTTACATTAGCTCTCACTGTTAATTAATTAACCAGATCGTTAATACACAAAGCTGAATAGACAATGAAGACTCATTAGTCGAATGACAGAAGTAAATTGAATGAAAAATGACCAGAAGTAATATAGTTGGGAAACTAAACAATTCAGGGGAAAACTGAGGAGATTCTAATTACTATTAGCCAATGAGTTATCACAGCAATAAAATACAAGTAGTTGCTATAATAAAGGACACCATTCAGTGGCTGAGCACCAAGACAGGAGGATTGAGAGTGCAAGGCTAGCCTGGGCTACATAGGTCCAGGCCAAACTAGACTACAGAAAGAGACCCTGTCTCAAACTCCTCTACCCCCTGGGCAAAATAAAGATATGAAAAATCTAACTAAGCCCTTAGAAATATGTCTAACAGGCATTCAGAACAAGGAAAAACATGGTGTGAATGAAATTATTGAGGAATAAGTGAAGGATATCTTCCTTAACCAAACATAAAGTCTCTGATTAAAAGCTTATTTATTGGTGAGCAATGTGAGTACAATTAACACGAAGTGAGTTCAGGGCTATCCTGGGCTACATAGGGTCCTATCTCAAAAAGAAAAAAAAAAGAGGGAACACTTTAATTTGGAAACTCACATAATTATTTTTAAATTTATTTATTCATTTTTATTTTATGTGTATGAGTGTCTTGTCTGCATGTATGTAAGTGCACCCTTGTGTACAATACCCACTGAGGCCAGAAGAGAGTATCAGATCCTCTGGAACTGGGATTACAGACGGTTGTTAGCATCCGTGTAGGTGCTGGGAACTGAACCAGGGCCTCTGAAAGAGCAGCCAGTGCTCTTATCATGCAGCCATCTCTTCAGCCCCAGAAACTCATATGATTATAAAATCCCAAACTACAATATCCCCATGCTTCAATACTGCTTGAAAAAATAAAGACATAACATAATAAACATATAATAATAAATATATACTTATGAGCTAAGTGTGGAAAAAGCATAGACTATCTAGAGTTGAATTCAATGTCTAATTCCAGAATAGTTACTTTTCAATACTTAGTAACTATTTTAGCCTAATTATTGAAAAGGCAGTCTTTGGTATCAAATAGACAAGAGACTTAAGGTGTTTGATCAGATTTTTCGTGTTTAACCACTCTAGCTGGCATTTTTGAGCGAATCCCTCTCTCTTCTGCCAGATTGTCATGTAGTTGCTTCGCTCTTCCACAGTGGAGTTGTAAATCACTTAGAGAATAAACTGGCAGGTGTTATATAAACACTGAATATAGCTGAACATTCCTTTCAAATAGTGTCTTATTAAAACTTCAACAAGGCTCCAAGAATTTACAGTCCCTGGAAGAAGAAAGCAATGTAGAAACCTCAGAAATACTGAAATTGCTAGTAAAATAAATCTATAATACTGACTTTGGAAACTAACGAACTCTAAAACAACAACACTGACACAATTTATATACAGAAGGAAGCTGCCAATATTAAAGCAAAATGCCCTCCGGTAGCCAGAAATACTATTTCCTACCGGTTCACAGGACAGTGTTTTGATGGTGCTAAATTGTAGCTTACAGTGACATGTGTATTAAGGAAGTAACAGTGAAAATGGCTACCTGTCTGCTGGAAGAAGCGAAAGCCAGGAACCATGTGGAAAGGACAACAAGCCGTTCCGTGTTATTTTCCTCAGGATCTAAGGTCAACTGCATTCAACAAATGTTAGCTTCGTTTTCTCTTATTTGATCCTAGTCACACTAGTTTACTGAACATCTAATATGGGCTGCTAATGAAAGACGCTAAACATTTGACAGCAGGGAAACTATAGTAGGGGGGAAAGATGGTGAGATGTTAACTGTTCACATCTGAAAGACCTTAAAAGATGGTACTGAGGAAGATGGCTGCAAACTGTTTGGATTAAAGAATAGCACAAGTGAAAGCTCAGACACCAAGCCTGAGAAGGAGCGAATAGTTAGCAAACAGTGTGGGGTCGAGGAGACATTTGCGTATATCAGAATGCTTTAGGCTGAAGGTGACTCCAACAAAACTGAAAGTAGGCTAAGTTCAGAAAGACATGCTTTGTCTGATTCACTGGAGGCTGCGTGGGGTGGGGGGCCTCTGCTGTGAGCTGCTCTTTAAATTTCACCCTTCTGATGACTTCATCATCTTGTTATGCTTGGTATCTGCTGGCAGCTTCAGTCTTTTATCACAGTTCATTCTAATAGCCTCAACAGAAAATGAGTTGTTCTTTCCAACTCTTCAGGCAACAGAGACCCCCTTTCTCTGCCTTCAGTCGGCTGTGCCTATCCCTGAGCCAGTTACCATGTTTGCAGGGTGTGCCATGAGTCCATTCCTAGATGCAAGAAGGACTAGCGCCAGACAACCGTTTGGATAAGTGAGGAGGGGATGGAGCCCCATAAAGTATTTTAAAGACCTACCAAAATAAGAACTGTAGGGAAAACAGCAGGTCCTCTCTAGAAGCCATATTCGTGGGTTTCTAAAACCAATCTGGGGGTGGGGTGGGGGATGTACTTAACTTTCTTGGAGAAAATCAGTGGAGAGTCACTGAATACTTTTATGCAGGAAGTTAGCATAACTGGAACAGACCCAGAATGACATGAAGAACAGATGAGAGTTAGAAGTGACAGAAGATGAGATGAGAGCCAAGAGGATCCAATAATAATATTTGAAAAAGAGACTTGAGAGTCCAGGATAGGAAACTCAGCGATAGAGCATTTGGCTGGCATGCTTGAGGACCCGGGTTCAGTCCTCAGCACTAGATACCCTGGGAGAGAGAAAATGAGTCTCCAGCACCAGGCATGGTGATGGGTCTTTTTAATTCCAGCACTTGGGAGGCAGAGAGATAGGCAGATCCCTGTGAGATCAAGGCCAGCTTGGTCTACATAGTAAGTTCAAGAGCGGGCCTGCTGTTTTCCCTACAGTTCTTATTTTGGTAAGTCATTTCCTTTGCTGTGATAAAAGTTCCCTGACATATCTGACAGAGGTTTAACATCCAGAATATACAAAGAACAAAAAACAAAAGAATCAAGAAAGTAAGTGGCCCAGTTAAAAGATGGGCTAATGATCTGAGAGATTTCTCAAAAGAAGAAATAAAGATGGCCAAGAAACATCTTAAAAAGTATTCAATATAGGGGCTAGAAAGATGGCTCAGCAGTTAAGAATACTGGTTGTTCTTGCAGAAGACCAGGGTTCAAATCCCAGCACCCACATGGCAGCTAACAACTGTCCGTAACTCCAGTCCAAGGGAATCCAACAGCCTCTTCTGGCCTCTGCAGGCATTGCATGACATGGGTGCACTGACCTACATGCAAACAACACATGCATACACATAAAATTTTAAAAATTTTAAAAATTTTTTTGAAAAGTGTTCAACATTGTTAGTAATTAGGGAAATACAAATTAAAACCACTTTAAGATTTCATTATACCCCAGTCAGACTGGCTACAATCAAAAGAACACATGATACCAAATGCTGGAAAGGATGTGGGCAAAGGGGAATGCTCATCCACTGCTGGTGGGATTGCAAACTCATGCAACCCTATGGAAAGCAGTGTGGAGAACTATTAAAAAACTTAAAATGCACTGGACTGCCTTTAAAAACAAAAGGATAGAAATGTAGGAGGGTGTCTGTGGGTATCTGGCAGGCACCGGACCCGGAGGCCTTTGCACAGGTGCGCAATTCTTCCGCAGCCAACTTCCTCAAACTGCTAACCTGATATCTGCCACCCTGGCTAGAGACAGATGGTGTGGTGGTTACACCAATGGACAATAAACAGCTCAGCCTTCAGTGCCAATAGGGGAGGTTTGGGGGTATAAAGAAAACCCCTTTGTATGCAATAAACGAGCTTGCTTGCTTACTGCACAGTGAGTCTCCCAGAGTCTGTGTCGTCGATTTTGTACCTACTTTCCCCCTGCCCCCCACGGGTAATCCCAAGACACCCAAAGGACCAGCCAACCCCCAAGCCACACAGCAACAAAAATGAACCTACCATTTGACCAGGTGGATACCACTCCTTGGCATGTAAAGGACTTATCCTTTTGCAGAGATGCTATACATTCATGTTTATTGCTGTTCTTTTCACAATAGCTAAGAGATGGAAGCAACCTAAGTGTCCCTCAACTGACCAGTGGATAATGAAAAAGTGGGATATTTACACAATGGAGTTCTACTCGGTGTTAAAAAAAAAAAAAGAGAGAGATGAAATCATGAAATTTTCAGGGAAATGGCTGGTACTAGAAATTTTTATACTAAGTGAAATAACACAGACTCAGAAAAACAAATGATCATGTTCTCTCTCATATATGAATCCCAGTACCAAATCCTTGCATGTGAGTATCCTGATGTAGCTGCAGGAACCAGGGTAATTGAAGGGAACCAGGGAGGTAAAGGGAAAGAAGGAGCCTGAGAGAGAAGAAAAGTAGGAGACAGATGTTACTAAGGAAAAAATGAATAAAATGGGGTCATTGAAATGAGAAGGGTAGAGAGAGTAATACAAGGAACTATGGAGATAAAGGGAAAAAAGGAGCTCAAGAGAGGTGGGACCATAGGAGACTGGTATTATCAAGGGAGAAATGGGGAAAATGGGGACACTTTAAATGGAGAAGGCATGGAGGAGTGGTTAGACAGGGAGAGAAAGAGATAAATAATGCCTTGCTAGTGAAAAAAAAGAGGGAATCATATTAGCACAACAACCTAATGACAAATTACACATGCAATATCTCCACATGAGTCCATGTCTATAACTGAAGGCTACATAGCAAGAAACAGTGCCAGACAGGCAAAACCTTCCTTTAAGTTGTTGGCTAGGGTAGTCCAAGAGACTTCTAAAATTCAAAAGCTATTGCCACAGCCCTTGATTGCCTCCAAGAACTTGAAGATAAGACTCTATTGCTGAAGACAGGACATACTTTGGACACAGTTTTGGGGCAATGGAGGTGGAACTAACCTGGAAGCCACCTCCCCTGAAGGCTATCTCTCATAGCTTTGGAGAATACCACACAAGCTAGTTTCTCAGCCCCAGCCTGAGTGCTGTCCCATTCTAAAATTTCATCTGCAAAACAAAGCAGTCCATTATCCTTAAATTTACCTTCACTCAGGTTCCCAGGACATGGACAGAGTGATGTTATATTCTTGGCCAAATGACTTTAGTCCAATTTCTGATAAGGTTCTTGTTCCTCTCTATAACTTCATGAGCTGGGCTTCCATAGTACATGTTTTCCCCAGAATTCTTATCTTCCAAAGCTCCTATAAGAATATTCCATTAAGCTCTACTTCCAGCATTCAATGACTTTTCTAGCCCAACATACCAAATGTTCTCACATTCCTCTCACAGTTCAAAGGCCACATGGTCAATTTTATCACACCTATGGCCCCACTTCCTTGGTACCAATTTCATCATAGCTGCATTCTGTTACTGTGATAAGATACCCTGACAAAAATCAACCTAAAGAACAGGTTTATTTTAGCTCACAATTCCAGGTTACAGTGCAGCACAGAAGTCACAGTAGCACAAGCATGAGAGAGCTTCAAATAAAGCTAACCATTACACAGTTTTTCTTTTTTTTCCTTATGACGTTATTGTACTAATAAAAAGAAATTATTCTAAAGGTTATGTGGAAAGGCAAAAAATTCAGAATGGCCAAGACAGTACTGGTTATCATTGAACTAACATAAAACAGTGGGGTTTTTTTTTTTTAGAATTATTAAGAAGCCATTTAATTCCAAAAAAATAAAAACATGTAAAGACTAACATGTAGACATTTAATCTTAGCAGTAGTCACCATGATGGAATTGAAATAACCACATGGCATTATTTTTTCATCTGTAAGTTTAAGGATAAAAGAGAGTAATATCCAGTGTTGGTAAGATTGAAGAAATTTTATTTATTTCTTTTGGGAATATAATTTGGTTCAACATTTCTTAAATAGCATTTCTTATATACCAATCCAAAAACCTAACAAGTGCATACTGTATGATTCGCTGAATCTGCTTGAGGATGAGAGCAGGCTTGTTTCAACATGACTGTGTATTCTGAGTCCATAGGGAAATCTGATGTGGAGTAGAGCTGCCACAATGAGGGGGTCACAGTGGCAAGTAGTCTCCTAATGGGGTCTTCATAGAGGTGTCACCAGGCCACTCTGTACAAGTCTTAATGGGTCATTAGAATCACACCTAAGACTCAACTTGTCTTTCTGTGATCATTGTCTTTTGCCTTCTCAGCAAATATGCATTTGTTTCTGGTCTCCAGACAGTTCATTCAGAAACTAAATGTGGGCAGCACAATCCCATGGTCCAGGGTTCCAGACTGAATAAAAGGAGAAAGTGAGCTGAGCACCATGACCCATCACTCTCTGCTTTCTGTCTGTGGACACAATGTGATCAGCTGCCTCAGGTGCCTGTCCCCATGACTTCTTTCCGTGATGGACTGTACCCTCAAACTATGAACAAAAATAAACCCTTTCTTCTTTCAGTTGCTTTTCAGCTATTTTTTTCCCACAGTGAAGAGAAAGTAACTAATACAAGTTGTTATTCTCAGGAACCAAAGATGAGATGGGGGCGTGAAGGAAGGGAGTTGAAATGGTGGTTCATTTTAATCACATTAAACTGAAACAGACCTGGAAGGCCAGTAGCTGTTGCATCAGACATCATGATCTAGAAGGTTACAGTCTGTCACTGAAGGGAGCCAAGGCAGGAACCAGGCAAAGACCATGGAAGAACCCTGCTTACTGTCTTGCTCTCCAAAACAGTGGTTCTTAAAGTGTAATCTCAGCTAAAGTGGCATCAGAACCACATGGGAACCTATGAGCAATGTACATTCTTGAGCTCTACTTTCGATCTCTTGAATCAGAACCTCTGGTAGTTGGTACTGGGGACTCTCTTGCATGCCTGGGTTTCAGAACCACTGATATGAATCTAATGTTCTCTCAAAGTTGCAAGAGTGCTAGCTTTGGCCAGGAAGAAAGAAGATCTTTCTTTTTTTTTTTCATCTCTAAGATCCTGGCATGCAGACAGGTCTTGGTCTGGCTGCCCATAAAAGATGCCTGCTGGTGGCCAAAGGCAAAATATTCCATGAGAATGTCAAACATGGTTGAAATAAGTCAGGAAAAACAAAACTCATTATAAACAGGAATCTTATGGGCATGAACTTCATTCTGATCCAGCTACAAGCACCCCTTATTTCCTGATCTAATAAAGTTTAGGAAATGTGGTGAATATAGCCCCCCCTGCAGACATCAAGCTGTGTTCAGTTTTCTAGTAAAAAGAATCGATTCCCATAGCATCCTCTTTCCCAAGCTCTGGAGTCACAGTATCTGGAAAAAAAGGAGTGGGGTGTTACACTTTTTTCACTGAGTGGACTGTGAGGCTGCTGTGGTGAGGATTATCTCTGGGTGCTGGGTATACCAAAGCAAAAGAGAATGATATGGCTCCCAAACCTATGAGTTGCTATTTCCTCCTTGCAGTAAATACACCAAAACATTGTTTTATTATTACTAAATCCAACAAAAGTGAGGGAATAGGATGAGGTGTGTAGGATTATATTGTCTTTTGAGATCATGTAAGAGAGGGCCTGGGCATACATGGTGAAAAGAAGGGAGGCAGGTTCAGAAAACAAGGCAGGAGTACTGGGGGAAAGGGCTGTGCTAGTCACTTTTTGTTACTGTGACAAAATACCCAAGAGAAACTATTTTAAAAGAGCAAAAACTTCTTTGGCTCACAGTTTCAGAAGCATCAGTCTCTGATCACCTAGATACACTGCTTTTTGGATAACGTGAAGAAAGAACAATGTGTATGGGGGTGGGGGAAGCATGTGGTACAAAAAAGCTGCTCATTTCAAGGCAGCCAGGAAGCAGAAAGCAAACAAGGCTGAAACAAGATATACCATTCAAGGGTACAGCTTCAGTGATGTACTCCCTCTAATAGTTCCTACCTCCTCACTTCCATCTCCCATCACCCTTCAAATTATGAACCCATCAATGGGCTAATTTATGGGAAAAGGTCAGAGTCCTCATGACTCAATCCCTTCCCAAGGATCATCAGCTGGTAATCAACTCTTTAACACATGAGTCTTTGGGGAGACACCTCATATCTAAACTATGAAGGAATTATGAGCAGAGACGTGTGAGCTGAGAAAGTAGACAATGAGAAGGAAATGGAGCCACCCTGGAGAAAGCTAAAAAGCAGGACAAGGTTGTCAAAGCCAAGTGTAATGCCTTTTCTGACTTATCTGAGGCCAGCTGCCTGATTGGCTATAAGTCTTATCTCTGATTCTCAGAAAATACAAAAGGTCAATCAAGGAAGTCCAGGAATACCAACTTTAAGAAAATTCAGACTTTCTACTTTGTTTGTTACTTATTCTAAGAATTAAGACCCTAAATCGCCTGTATCTTTTGAATGTCATGGACAGCCACCACAGGTGACCTTGGAGAGGAACTAGAGGCCTGGGTGGGCTTCAGTCAGAGAAGATATATGTGTACAACAATGCAGACTCCACTTTTCCATGGTAGAATAAGGTCAGCATCCAAGTGTGTGCGTAGGAATGATTCTAATGCATTTTGTTATTTTGAAAGAGTCATTCAACTGTCAAGCTAACCCCAAATAAATACTACAGCCACAGTTTGAAACCTTGAATAAAGCCTTTCTCTTTGGCACGCCAATTACAGCTGGAGCTGACATTTCCCAGAAGGCAATGATTTATGCAGCAAAATGACTGGCTGCAGGGCAGCATGAGGACTTTCTTCTGCAAGAATTTCTGTCATGGCCTTTCTTGACCCTTCACTCTAGTGATTGGAATTTAAAAGTAAAATGAATGCCTTTCCATGAATTACTGAGTTTTCCTACCCTGCATTTAGCATAACTTGCTACTTAGGTGAACAAAGGGATAAAGGACTCTGTTAGGTCAAGTGTCTGAATTAATGATCTCCCCAAGTGTCTTGGATTTAGATGGTGCATTTGAAGAGGTAGAAGAGATGGGTGTTTTCAATGAGAGGTACAGCTTTGTTGGGGCTTGCTGAAGAAGGAGAAGATAATCATTAAATTGATGCTAAGACTCCATTGAAGAGGTTGATCCAAGTTGGATGTTGATTTTTAAACTGATCCAGTGAACTAGACACGCTTGGCTTTTCAAGCTCCAATGCTTATCTTGACCTGGTCTCAGGAAATTGGTTCATATGAACACACAGCCTTGACTGTACCAAAGGTTGAAGACAAACTGTCCTTTACATGGATTTGCAGAAACAAACCAGGGGATTAATTGAAAAAGAATGAGTCTCAATTATATCATGGGGCAGACAAGCCAAATGGACCATATGGCAGTTCTTCGTTTCCCTGAAATTGCTTTAGAGATAACTTTTGCATTCAAATTAAGTTTCTAAGATCTTTTTTTTTTATGAGTCATCTGGGCCACACTGGAAAATCAGAGAGAATGGTTGTATGTTGAATCAAAAATCTGAGCACTCTGCACCAGACCATAGCTGCTATTGTATTTTCCAGCTAAAAGTTTTTCCTAAGACCATCAATATCTGTGATAAGAAAACACAAAAATAATGAGGCTAAACAGATGTCCACATTAAATAGGACAAGTAGAGTAATTCAGAGAGCATCTACTTGGGATGGGGAATGCTTTCATCCAAGATGGCTGCTAAGTGAGGCCTCACTACATTGGCTTCCTGCTGAAAGGATAAAAAGATCTGAAAGAGGAGTTTCCTAAAATGCTTTTAGTCACTAAGCATGCCTCCTCTGTGTCAAGTGCTGGGGGACTAAAGCTAGAAGCAAGGCATTTAGCATTTGATGAGTATGAAAATGTACACATAAATAGCCTCATGCTAAATAATATATAATCTGGCAAATATCATAACCAAAACATGCAAAAATTACACAACTCATTTTCTAACACTCTTTTTTGAACCCTCTGGGCCCATGAATAATTGCATGGCAGGTCAAGATGTGATTGTAGTACTCAATAAGCATTTGCTTAGTGGCACCCAGTAGAAAATGAGCTCCACAGGTGGGGAATTTTATGTTTGGTATACTACTTATGATGGTTGATCATCATTGTCATTTGACTGAATTGGGAGATGCATAGGGGATTAGCAAAGCAACCTCAGGGTGTTCCATGATGGTGTTCCCTCAGACCATTAGATCATGAAGGTACTGATGGAATGACTGGATTAACCTTTGATGGAGTCATAATATGATAGTACAGTTGGGAGGTGGTAAAAGGTAGGAGGTATGGCCTAGTTGGAGGAAGTAAGTCCCTAGGGTGTATCCTTGGGGATACTATCTTCTCTTGGTCTCTTCTTGTATCTTCTTTCTCTGCTTCCTGACCACCATGAGGTGAACTGCTCTTCTCCATCACACCCTTCCCATCATGATGGGCTGGCACCTCTGAAACCACTGGCTGCTGGGCATGATTGTACACATCTTTAAAATATTTTATTTTTATTTTATGTGTATGAGTGTATTGCCTGCATGTGTTTAAGTGCACCTGTGTCATACAATGCCTGTGCAGGTCAGAAGAGGGTGTCAGATCCCCTGGAACTGGAGTTATACACAGTTGTTAGCTGCCATGTGGGTGCTGGGAATTGAACCTGGGTCCTTTGCAAGATCAATCAGTGCTCTTAACTGTTGAGCCATCTCTCCAGCCCCCTGCACACATCTTTAATCCCAGCATTCTGGAGGCAGAAGCAGGTCTGGTCTATACAGTGTGTTTCAGGGCACCCAAAGCTACTCTGATCTAACCCCTTAAAAATTTTAGGGTTACCTCTTCAAGGGGGGGATATGAGAGCAGCAAAAAGCTCCATTAAAAAAAAGGGAGGAAGGAAGGAAGGAAAGAGAGAAAAGAAAGAGAAAGAAAGAAAGAAAGAAAGAAAGAAAGAAAGAAAGAAAGAAAGAAAGAAAAGAAAAGAAGAAAATAAAAGAAATCTTAGCAAATATAAACCTTTTCTTCCTTGAAGTTGCTCCTGTCAGATGTTGAGTCACTATGATAATGCCCTACTATATTACAGTGACAGTAAGAACAACAAGGGGCCGAAGACACAAGTCAGTGCACAGCCCGGGCCTAGCGCATTCAAGGCTCTGGGCTGGTCCCTGGCACAGGAACAACACCAAAAATAACACTACGCCAGGACAGCAATAGCAGCTATTGTGAAGGGTCTATTATGCCAAGCAATATGGCATGAAGTTTGCATTTGTTAGCTCATTTAATCTTTTCAAAAGCCCTAGGAAATGAATAACGTGATCCCCATTTTCTGGTTGAGGAAACTGACTTAGATTGAAAAATCAATTTGCCTGAAGTGACATAGACCTGGAAGACACAGAAACAAAGATAAAACGTCAGCCAACCATTGAAGATTCATCGGGAGGAGGAGTGGGGGTGGCCAAGCAAGAGGAAATCTGGCGGAACAAGATTAGCATGAAGGAAGCCTTTGCAAGTCATAATTGGGCAGTTGCATGGAATCTATGCAAGAGGATCACAGACCACAAAATGTTTGTGCTAAGTAGCATTCAGTTGAAGGCCTCTCATACTTCAATATGAGCATGAGTCACTTGGGAGTAATGATAGACTGTATAGCCTGAGTGATTCGCCTGGCCCAGGTGTGACCTGAGAGTCAACATTTCTGACAAGCTGGATGATGTGATGGCATAGATCTAAAGTTACACCTTGAGTTACACCTTGTACTAATTCACTAATTAATAGGAAACTCTGGCTCTGAGAAGTACAAGCTGCAGCTACAAATTCAAGTGCTTTAGAACAAACAGCAGAGAACATTACTTGTCACACTGAGAAATACTGATTTTATTTCAGTCAGTAACAAAGTCTTGATTGATTGATAAAGGGAACTGACCTAACTAAAATCATAAGGTAGAACAATTGACCAGGCAACAAAGCACAGCATAGTGAATCACAAGGACCAGGCACCCAGGGGACCAGAGCGAGAGCCTAGTAATTTTTCAATGCTTTTTCTTGTATTCAAATATGACTTTGTATAATATGACCTTTATAATAACATCATATGTGTGTGCTTATGATGCATACTCTCTCATATGCTTAGTGTCATTAAGGCAGTATTCCCAGAACATGATTATGGCTGTATAGCCCAGCAGACTTACAGGCTATGGGGTTCTGAGACAGTCCCCTTTGCTCTCACATTACATTGCTGTATAATTAAAAAAATTTTTTTTTAATTTTATGAGTATGAATGTTTTCCCTGCATATACATAAGTGTACCAAGTGTGTGCAATGCCCACACAGAGGACAGAAGGGGGCATTGGATACCTTGGAACTGGAGTTATAGGTGGGTTGTTAGTTGCTATATGGGTGCTGGGAAATGAACCTGGTTCCTCTGGAAGAACAGCAAGTTCTTAACATCTGAGCCATCTCTCCAGCCCCAGCTGTATAACTTTAATCAAGTTACTAAATTCCAGATACTCAAATGAAGAGGATGATAATATAACCCCATATAACCTAAAAGAAATTAAAATATGCTGCTTTATAAAACATTTAGGACAGTGTCAGGCACATAGTATATTTAATAGATATTTATTATTAGTAGTAGCAGTAATATCACCAGCAATCATTGGATATTTATATATCAAGTCTTATAAATAATTTTATAAATTTAATAGAGAAATCTAATAAATTTTTGCACACATTTTTATTATTTTCTCAGACTTTGTTTACTGAGAAGGCATATTTTAAAGATTTGTGATCTCTTTTCTTTTTAATTTTTTAAACTTTTTTTTTTTTACATTTTTTTTTTGGTGGGGTGGTACATACATGGCATGGTGCGTGTGTAGTAGTAAGAGAACAGTTTGCAAGAGCTGTTTCTTTCTTTCTACCATATGGGTTTCAGGGATAGAAATCAGTCATCAGGCTTGGTGCCAAGTGCCTTTAACTACTGAGACATCTTGCTGACCCTTGTGATCTATTTTCCAAACTGTGTTCCAGAAAATTTGTACAAATTAACTTACAAGCAATATTTTAAAGAAATGCCTATGCCAGTATATTCCCTTTAGCACTAATGATTGTCATTTAAATATCTCACTGGGAATTTATTAAAACTGATTTATTGGGCTAGAGAGATGGTTCAGTCATTAAGAGCACTAACTGCTTTTGTAGGGGATCCAGATTCAGTTCCCAGCATCCATACCAGGCAGCTCACAACTACCTGTAACTCCAGCTTCAGGAGATCTGACACCATCTTCTGGCTTTTGTGAGCCCCTGTATGCACATGGTACACACAGAGACAACCAAGTACACACACATACACATAAATAAAAACTTAAATTTTTTTTTTATTTGTTTGTAGTGCTAGGAATGAATTCCGGGCCCCTCACCTCCTGCTTAGCTGCTCTACTGCAGAGCTACTTGTTCAGTCCTTGTTTTACAAATTAGAAATGAAGACAAGAATTCTTCCATGTGAGTATATTCACTTACATTAAATCTCCTATGATTTGCATCCTTTTTCATGAACAAAATTAAATCCATGTAGCAGATAAATTTAATCTGTTTGTGCATTTGTTGTATTTTAATGCATTTTATATATTCTATTTTCATGCAATTTAAGAATTTTATTTTTGAGACCTGCTGTGATTAATACATCTCTCAACCCTCACCAGAGAAACTTCTTTATGCAGCAGATGGCAATTAACATGGAGACCCACAACTGGCCAACATGCAGAGAATAAGAGGTTGAAAAGTGCTTATTCCTCAGTAGGAACCTATATCAAACCTATATCAAACTTCAGCCTCCCAAGGCTCAGGGATCATTGTGGAAGAGGGGGCAGAAAGATTTTAAGAGTAAGAGGTGATGGATGACCACAAGGAAACAGAGTTTTCCAGACAGCTGGTCAGTTACTCATATGAATTCACAGCAATGGTGACAGCATGTACAAGTCCTATGTAGGCTCAAACCAGACAGAATCCCAGCATAGACATGGGGAAGTGGGTAAGAAACCCCACTCTACCTGAGGGGGTGTTGGCAACTGATGACTGCTGAGAAAGGGAGAGCCTTGCTTAAAGGTGTGAGTCTTGGTATGTTAACCAAGCTACAGTGGATGGATTCACACCAAAGGGCATTTGGGGACACAAGTTTGACTTTATAGGCATATATACGTGTAATATTATGATATATATGATAGAGTATACATAATAGAATGCATGAAATTGGGTGGGGGTAGTAGGGATGGTGCAGATGATGGAAGGGATCTAAATGTTATCGAAATATATTGCATGGAACTTGCAAAAAATTCATTAAAATGTAAATATATAGATAATAATTTTTCCTACCATCATATCTTATGTTTATATTAGATATAAACATATTTCTTCTTTTATTCTCATCTGCTCTTTCCTGGGATGATTTTACTTCTTTTGCTGCTGCTACATGAGAAATTTCATGTTCTGTTTCTGTTCTTTTAGTGATGGCCTTCTGTTTTTAACTTTGTACCCAAATTAAAATCTCTACTCATTCTTTCCACCTTCGTACTCAACACAAGGGACTGTCAATGCTTTGCTTTCAGTCTCTTCAGACTCTCCTCACTTAAACAGGTCCTTCTTAGCTAGAATTCCATTCCTCCTGAAGAGTGGAACCATCTGGCACTTGTTTCAAGTTCCCTGAATGCTTGCTGTTGCTTCTACAGCATGCTTGCCTCCTCTGGGTTTAATTACTACTTCTTGAAAAACTTTGCTATAGATGTCCTGCTATTATTTGAATGGAAAAGTCCCACAGGCTCTTGGGTTTGAATACTACTCCCAGCTGAAGGTACTGATTTAGAACACTGTAGAACCTTTGTGCCTAGAACCTAGCTGAGGGATGTAGACTCCCAGGGGTGGGCCTTGAGGACTATTGGCTAGCTCCTCCTCCCTATACAGGCTCTGCTTCCTGATCTATCAAGATTCCTGCCACCAGGAACTCTATCGTGTGTTCCTCACCATGATGGACTAAAACTAAACCAAAAGCAGAGAGAGCAACTCGAAGCCAATGCCTTACTGTCTTATCTGGAAAATGGAGCCTGAGGTACCTCCTGTTATAAGAAGTATTCGTATACCCCTAAAGAAGAAAAAAATTCCTACTGATAAAACCATGAAAGTGTGAATTTTTTAAAATCACTCTGAAATTTCTATAGCTATTAAATTTCTTTTATAGTTATTTACACATTGATTTTTATTACACATTACTCTTGAGAATTCATAAAAATAAACTATGAGAAAAATGGATTAGCTAAAGCCATGGTTCTCAAACCATGTACCGTAGCACCTTAGAGAGCCACAGGAACCCACTGGAGTGCCATAACTTCATTTTTTGGTTTGTTTGTTTTGAGACAAGGTTCATTCTATATTTGACATGTTTAGATATGGTACAAGCTTCTAGCTAAAGTCAGTCATAATTTCAACATTGTATCAGGCTACATTGCTCCTGATATCATCTTTTGTGACGTTATTAGCATTTGTGGTGGCAGTGTCTTGTAATTTCCAAGTTTGGGAAGTTGTTTAGCACTCAAGAAGCACATCCACTCCATTTTTAGGTGGCTGTAGTAATTTAACAAACAGATAAAATATTTCAAATGGTTACTAAGTTGCTGAACCTAACAGCTTAATAGATGGAACTGTTAGGTATTTCTTTTGACTTGAAGGCTGTGAAAAAAGCAGCAAGAACCGCAACTCTAGGAGTCTCATTAATCAAGAAAGTTGAGGAATTTCTGGACGAAACCTCTTCACATCTGCAGTGCAGTTCTTCTGTCTTAATCTTCAATCCAGAGTTCTCTGTGTTCATGTTTTATCTGAACAACACCATGTTCTGTTTTATAGATGCATTGACAAGGCAACATTTCTTCAGAGTGCTCCACTATCAGTGGGTTTTTTTCATTATTTGTTTGTTTCTTCCTAGCCCCATTCATCCTGAAAGTTCTTTCACTGAAAAATATCCCAAGGTATTCAAGAAAGGTTTTTTAAATTATTTATTATTTATTTATTTTATTCTTTGAGTATTTGGCCTGCATGTATGCACCATGTGTGCAATACCCACAGAGGCCAAAAGAGGGCATCTGATCCCTTGGAGCTGAAGTTGTAGCTGATTGTTAGCTGCCATGTAGGTGCTGGGAACTGAACCTGGGTCTTCTACAAGGGCAGCCAGTTGCTCTTAACCACAGAGCCATCTCTCCAGCTCCCAATCAAAGGCTTTTAAGCAACAACCAGGACTCATATTCTTTCTTAAAACAGTCTGTTGAGAGTTGACAGTTAAGAACACTGAATGCCACTGTAACATCAGAAAAAAATGTCAGACTGAAGCAATAACAAAAACACCACAGCTGCCACCTGGCCATAGGAATTTTAGTCTGCAAATCAGCATAAAACACATTCTAGTTTCAAATGGATTAAAATGGGGTGGGCAGCAACCTGTATCAACAAACCAATAAAATGTGGTCTATCTATCACTCAATATAGAGAAAGTTGAAATAGTGAATGTAAAATAAAGGTGTTCTGCAAACTTAAAGTACCATCGTATGCCAGGCTTGGTGGCACACACCTGGAGTCCCAGCACTTGGGAGGCAGAGACAGGTGAATCTCTGTGACTTCAAGGCCAGCCTGGTTTACACAGTGAGTACAGGCCAGCTGGGGCTACAAGGAGACCCTGTTTCAAAAAGAACAAACAAAAAGTACCATCGTATTATTATTCTGATTAGGTGCAAGATGACAAGGGCCTGAACTACAGAATTGAAGAAGGTAAGGTTACAAAGCAAAGAAGTGGAATCCACAGTATTTTAAAATTAGAAAACAAGGGATGGGGTGGGGGTTCTAGAGAGATGGTTCAGCAGTTACGGATGCATACTGCTCTTCCAGAAGACCTGAGTTCAGTTCTCAGCACCCACTTCAGGTGGCTTACAACTGCCCATAACATTAGCTCCAGGGAATCCAACAGCCGCTGTGGGCACCTGCACATACATAGCATACACAGACACAGACACAGACACAGACACACACACACACACACACACACACACAAACAAACAAATAAACACAAGGGCCAGGAATATAGCTCAAGAGCGAAGTCTTGCCTACTTTGTCCAAGGCCCTAGGGTTTATCTCTAGTAACACAAAATAAAATAAGAAGAAGAAGAAGAAGAAGAGAACAAACTTGGATTGTTCAGCATCTTTGTACTCTTGAAGACTGTCCTACAAGGCTTGGTTATAAGCCTGCCAGAGTGGAGCTTCTGGGAAAGGTGCAATCTATCCACAATGCTTCAGTCCTCTTAATCTTATTCCAAAGTCCTGGCAATAGACTCGAGTTATGTGGTTTTGACCCAGATATCATTCATGATGAGTCAAGAGTCCTTGGTAAAATTATGAGTTAAGGGGCATAAAATAACCTAGGAGTACACAAGTCATTTATTTCACTCTTAGAAAACAGTTTAAGTTAGTAGTTAAATTCACTGGCTTTAGTAGAAATAGACCTCAGTTACAAGTATTAGCTGTGTGACCTTGGGCCTGTCAACTTGTTTTCTTATTTCATAAAATATGAATGACTGTAGTAATTTCCTTCATAAGATTGTAAAAAGGATTAAATGAGATAAAGTGTAACTTCCCGTGCTTAACTTACATGCAGCATTTAAGTGATAAAAAAGACTAAGACATTCTAACTCATTTGCCCCCTCTTTGGCAGCAATTTTGGAATTGTTTCTCCCTCTCTTGCTTAATATATTATTTAGGAATTGTTATGAGTGCTCCACGAACATAGTCATATGTAAATCAGTCATGCAGCCTCTTCATGAACCCTTTCCTCACTGCCATCTCTCTGGTCTTAGTCACTGTCATGTTTTCACTGACCCAGAGCCACAACTTTTGATTGGACATCTGGCTTTTACTCACTGAAATCCATTCTGTACCCACATTTCTAAATGTTCTTCAGATTCCGTCACTGCTCCTGCTCCAGCCAAACTCCCTCCAAGATCATCCCATTGTACTGTCAATAAAACTCAATTTCAGCATTAATATCCAAAACTGATATTCTTCCTCATTTCCCACCACTCTACTTACCACTTCAGTATTGTCACAGTAATCTATCTGCCTTCTGTTCCTTCAACACACCCAGCCCATTCTCACTGTTGAGATTTTTCTGTTCCTTGTGCATAACAATTTTCACCCTCTGATACTTTTTTTGTTCCTCTGTATGATAACCATGGGTCTTCCATCTACCCCAGTTTCAGCTGTCAGAGTGTAAATGCCATAAGAACAGATGTTGTCTTGTTCTCTGCTGTGTCTCCAGTGCCTAAAGCAATATCTAACATCTAGAAAAAATTGACAAATCATAAGCAAACTAGTGTTATAAGAATACACTCGAGGTACACATTTCTTTGGAGATAATAATCTGTAAGCAATAAATAATAATATGAAGGACTGGAATAATCTTGCCTAGGTATTAACAGGCTGAATTTTCATGAAGCCAAATAAACAATGCTTTATCACTGTTAGACTTAGAAGGACAGAGAAAGAATGAAGTTTAGGTAAAAGACCAGAGCCAAATCTTTCAGCAGACTGAACAGTGTTTATTTAGTGAGATGGCAACAGCTTCTTGGAAAGCAAGCTGAGTGAAGGTGGGACGAGGTGGTGATGGGTTTTAAAGAGAGCATGCACAGTTGTAAAGTCGGAATTAAGGTTCTCTTGGACCCTTTTCCTGGAGCTGCTTGCTTGAGCAGAACAAAGAAACTGTTTCAACTAGGATGGCACAGGGGCACAAGGACAGCTGAGAAACATCCTGGCAGACGGAGTGGGTTCTCTGGCTTTTCTGCAGCTGTGGCACTCCATCAGGCCCAAGCCATGGATGTGGCTAACTGTTCACAGTGGGGTTGGGGTGAGATACCCATTCAGGGAACTTTTGGTTTCTATCAATTGTCACTTCCCTTTATTTAAAAGTAATTTTCAGCTGTGATGGTTAGTTTTTATCAACTTGACACAAACTAGAGTCACCTGGGAAGAAGGAGTCTCAATTGAGGAATTTACTCATTATCCTGTGATCATGTCTGTGGGGCATTTTCTTAACTGTTAATTGATGGAGCTGTTAATTTCTTAACAGCTAATTGTGGGTGGTGCCACCCCTGGATTGTATAGCATAGGTAGCTGAGTAAGCCGGGGAGAACAAGCCAGTAAGTAGCATGCCTCTGTGGTCTCTGCTTGAGTTCCTGCCCTGATTTCCCTCAGTGACGTACTGTGCCTTGAAAATGCAAGATTAAATAAACCCTTTCTTTCCACAAGTTGGTTTTGGTCAGTGTTTTATCATAGCAACAAAGGCTACTTATAGCATTTTTTCCCCATTCTATATCCAATAGGTCTTTTGTTAGATGGGAAAGATTTGTTTGTCTTTGAGCAAATGCATTTGAGCAGATAGTACATTTTAAAGACTGACATTCATTAACTAATAAGCTCTTCCAGAACAGTGTGCTTCAGACAGCCAACTGAAGGGAGAGTATTTGTACCAGGCACTACACTGAAGTGTCACTACATCAACATTACAATTACCTGAACAAAAGCCTGACTCTTAGTTTTTAAGAATGGGCCCAAACTCAAAGGACATTTGTTCATTACCCCAGATATCTCTTGGAATTGTCTGTCCACAGGAACTGTGCTGATGGAACTGTCACTGGAACTCTGTTTCTGGAACTGTATCCTCGAGTCAGGCCCCACCCATGATTTTATTCAAAATGGTTTCACCCTAGGTCACCTGTCCTTCCCAGTCTTCACTGTGTACAGTGCTGTCTTCCAGTGCTTTGATATGTTAATTCTCAAGCATATCCACATTTATTCATTATCCTTCTGGATGGAGTACCAAATAGAGGTTGCCAGGAAATGAAGATCAAGTGCCCAAGTCACAAGACACAAAAGCACATGGTTTTACTGTGTTTATTTAAAAATCATTATTCCAAATTACATCCATGGTGTGGCACAGGGTATGGTGGCACATGCCTCTAATCTCAGCTCTCAGGAGGAAGAAGCAGGTGGATCTCTGTGAGTTTGAGGACAGCTTAGTCTATAAAGTAAGTTCCAGGCCAGCCTATGTTAGGGAAAGAGGAATTTACTGCTTGTTTGAATATACTGCTTGTTTGAATTTACTGCTTGTAACCAATTAACTCAGCTGGAGACACAGGCATCCGGAGATAGGGGCAAGTTGTCTGGTCTGTGTCATGTCTGTAGGCATGTCTGCTTACACAAGATAACAGAAAAGAGTCGTACCAGGCACATACCAATGATCTCTCCCCGATTGAGACACCTGAAGGGAGTTGTAACATTTTTCTTGTTTTAAAGTTATTGGTTTGTGAAATGCTTGCTTTGAAACTATTGGCTGTATAAACGCGGGCTTTTGTGTAACGGTTGTGGGAGCCTATATAATCTTTACCTAAAATTGCCTCAGGGTCGATCGCTCTGACCAGACCTGCGTGTTTTGGGAAGGACGGTCGGCCTTAGCTAGCTGGTTTAATAAAACTCTGCTTGATTCTTGCATCTCCATACTTGTGCATTGTTCTCCAGAAGAGACCCACTCCTAGTCTACATAGTGAGACCCTTGACACTCTCTGGGAAAAAAAAGAAAAGGAGAAATATTTATCTGCCAATATATCTGAAGGACTCAGAGCTAGGCAGATAGATAAGGAAAGGAACACTGATGAATACTAACGATGGCATGCTTACTTCTGTCTCATGTCCATACACATAGGTAAGTGTTTTCATCCTATTTGCCAAAATAGAAATGGAAGTACTGAGCAACTGAATAAACTGTTCAATAATATGTGGTAGATACAAAGTGCTAATTAAATTCTGGACATTCATGATAGTATTTATTTCCCTCAGAACACATTTATTGATTGCCTTGAATCTCTAAAGCTGAGGAATCAAACAGGACATGTTCCAAATTCTCAAAGCTTCCAACCGATGAGGGATAAAATGTGTTTTTTTAAGTGGAAATGTTATAACAGAGTATGCTTCATAGAAGAAAAGAGAATATGGCTCATTTTGTTAAAGTGAGGGTAGAAAGACAGCAAAGACAACACCAAGATGTGATAACAAATTAACCTTGGAAAATGAGAAGTCCTTGGAGTATTCAACAGAGGAGGAGAGGCAGAGCTGGGAGTATGTGTGGTTGGGTGAGGAACTAAGAATGCTGGAGAGAGCCTTAGGGAACAGTGAGTCATTTGATAAACCAGGAGGGTGGGTGTGTAAGGGGGCAGCTGGAGATGAGCCTCAGCCTGGAGAAAGGAAAAGGGAGACCAGGCAGGAAGGGTGTGGGTGTGTGCCTGAGGAGTTCACACTTCACCATGAAAGTAATGGAGTTCCAAGAAGCATTTAAAGCAGGAATGTGACTCCCTCAGGATGATGCCTTAGACTCTCTAGCAATGGTGCAGAAGATGTGAAAGAGACTTAGTCCAGGAGGCAGAGAGGCTGGGGAAGAGGCCTGTTCACTAGTCCAGGCAAGAGAAACTGAGGCCTGAATCAAGGCAGTGGCTCCATGATGCATCTGTCTGGGCCCACTTTCTGCAGTTTCAACTTGGTGTGCTCCTTTGGAACAAGTCTGTCCAATAAGCAATGTGAGCTTGATTTAAGGAAAAGAAAAGAACCCACTGTCAGCCAAAGCACAGAACTAACCCTCCTATGTGACCCTCCAAGTGGAGTTCATGCAAGTTGTCATCCCAGTGATATTGACCTTGAAAAGGTTCTGAAATTAGTACATTACGCACTCCTTTGCATCATGTTAAGGAGACTCTTATTAAAGGATAGCAGATTTCCTAGGAGGAATGCAGCATTATCAACCACTAATGCCATGCCCTTAATTGCTTTGCCAGATTAATTAGGTGGATCCTCAGCAAGGCACTAATCAAAAAGAGGCAGAAGAGATAAATGTAGGTGTGATGGAGTCAATGAGATTCAAAGCATGGGTATAAGCTGGGGAGAACTGTGGGCAGAAATGGAGCGCTGAACACACAGAGGGAGAAGAGTCAAAAACACAAGGAAGAGAAAAGCACTTTAGAGATGAAGGAGGCAAGCAGGTCTCATTAGGCTCAGAACCCATTCAGAGATTCGTTTCCATCTATAGAAGGCCCTCAATCCCAAAGAGGGCCTCACCCAGACTAGTCAAAGTCATTTCTACATTTCAGTCAGCTCCTAAAATGTCCTCGGCATAACAACTGGCATCTAAGTCAATTTCCAATATCTTGCTGTGAGCTAGGTTTACTGCTTCTAGGTTTCCCATGAGGAAACTGAAGATTAGAGAATTACTTCAGTAAATTGCCCACAGTCATTTAGCTGAGTAGTAGAGTCAGGGTTTGACTCTAGATCCATTCTTGTTCCAAAAGAATTAACCACCAAGTCATCTGCTTCCTATCCCACCACTAGAGTGATTATCATCTCAACTCCTGACTGGTGGAGACTTCCCAAGGCCTCCAGAGGTAGTGTGACTGTTAGAAGTCTGTGGGTGTATTTTAACATATACACCATGTTATACCCTTGCCATACCTTAGATCTGCTTTGTGAAACTTACCAGGAGACTCATGATATCTGCATTTGGCCACTACCAGAAGGGTTTCTGTCCCAAGAGAGCTACTGAATTTTGCAAAAGCAAATGGTAGAGCTGAGATTCCAAATCAGAACTACTGACCCAGGACTGCAAATCCATATTATGAGTTTTCCAAGAGATGATGACCCTTGAACAATGGGTTACAAAGGGTGAAAAACAGTAAAAAACTGTTCACAGAGGAAGACTGCAGGGAAAGTCATATAAGCTAGATGGAGCTTGGAGAACAGCAAGCCTCAAGTGCTTGTGGGGGAGAGGGGAGCAGATGGCAGGAGAGGGGGTTGGAAATGTAGCTTGGGGTACTATTAGGGAGGTTTGACATAGGAAACATCCAGTGCAGGAGTATGTTCTTATCATTGAAATAATTTGTGCATTTGAAAACATGGGACTTGGGGCTGGAGAGATGGCTCAGCAGTTAAGAGCACTGACTGACTGGCTGCTCTTGCAGAAGACCTGGGTTCAATTCCCAGCACCCACATGGCAGTTAACAACCGTCTGTAACTCCAGTTCCAGGAAATCCAATGCCCTCTTCTGCCCTCTGTGGACATAACAAGACATGGGTGCAGTAAAAAGAAAAAAAAAAAAAAAACACATGGGGCTAACAAAGCCTACAAAGGAAGTAGCTAGTTATTACTGTTTATTGAATCCCTACAAAGAGATAATGAGAAAGTGAGAGACACTAATTAATGAACTGTTAAAGGCTGAGTGTGGAAGTAAGTGGTAGTTTACAAAGAGAGGCTCCTACTTCCTGCAGCAGGACAACATCACAGCTGAGGAGCAAAATACAAGATCTGACAGTTGAAGGTGCTGAATTCTAGAGATTCTGAAAGGCTCAGCCAAAGTAGTAGGCAGTCCCCTTTGGCACTAATCCTCCCTTTACATTCGCTGATAGATGGACAATAACTGAAGTTAAAGCCCCACAGGTAGGGACATGTGGAACCTGAAGAGGAAGAAAAAAGTTTTATGTCAAAGGAGCTGCAAACATTAGTATGATAGATTCATGAGCTGAGGGAATAGCCATGGAGCTGGACTCAGGGTACGTGATCAACTTGATATCATATCAAGTCGAAACATCAAACTAGTTAAGCAAAAATTCACTAATTTGTGACTCCTCCCCAGATCATGAAAATTAACACCCTAACAAGGACTTGAGGACATAGGATGAACATTCAGCCAGGAAAGCTCTTTAAAGTCAGAAAAAATAATGGCAAAGTGGAAATGCCTGAGTCTTCCTGCACATTGTAAAGGAAGGAAGAAGGAAGCTTTGGGAAATGAATTGAAATGAATATATTATAGGAAACCAGAAGATCTACTGTGGGACTAGACTCCACAGAGGACTCCAGAGAAGACACAGTTCACCATGACTGTCAGAAACATGCTAGGGAGAAGAGGAACCAGCAACACTAAAAGTTCTGTGTTGGCCTCCCCTTTAGGCAAGAGATGATGGTAGGAGAGTTAGTCTAAGAGCTGGACTCATGATGGGGAAGTGAAATAATAAAGCCAAGAAGTGGTGCTTAAGCACTAACTGCCAAGAGACCATAATGATCACAATAACCAGCAAGGGCAGAGGGACTGCCAAGGGTGCTGGACTTCAGGGAGTTGTGGAGAAAATTAAAGAACAATGTATTAGAAGGAACAAAATTGGCTGGTTCTGCTTAATATCTATAGCCAGAAACAAGAAGCGACGATATAAGGAGCTACACGAATAGTTAGCTCAGGTCTCTAACACAGTAGCATTAGAATCTCTCTCTCAAATCACAGCTTGACTATAGGTAAGGACCCTTAGCACAGTTGCACCATCTAAAGAATTTAAGAGCATAAAGTGCACAGATGCAAACACAACCCAGTCAAGCTCTTAGCTACCTCATAAAAAGGAGAGTTCTTCCATTGTACTGGGCACATTCTTCTTTCCTGAGACTTCATCAGAATGGACTTCACCATCCATATTTCTCCATCATTTTGCTCGTGGCTACTTAGGTCTTCTCTATAGAAACTGAAGCTTTCCAACTCTTAGAGATCTCTTTTCTTTCTCAGTTTTTGCTAGAAAGCTGTTCCTGGCAGTGTGTGCTATTTCTAGCACATGCTTCACAGTGCTTCCAGCATCTTCTCAAAACCATCTGTACATGTGTGGTATTTGTTGCTGTCTTCACTCCACTTTTCAATGCCCATTTTCTGTCTTAGTAAGGACTGCTATAACAAAATACCATAGAATGTGCAGCTTCACAATGGAAAATTCTCTTTTATCATTGGGGAGACTAGAAGTCTAAGATCAAGACACCAGCAGATCTGGCTTCTGGTGAATCCACTCTCCAAAGTCTTATAACAGCATTAAACCCATTCATTGGGGCTCCACTGTCATGACCTCATCACCATACACACTGACATATGTAAACATTCCATTTTCTTTTTAAATATTTTATTTATTTTTTATGTGTATGCATGTATTGCCTACACATAGGTTAAGTGCACCCATGCTGTGCAATGCCCACGGAGGACATAAGAGGCTGTCAGACCCTGGAACTGGAGTTATGGCCAGTTGTTAACTGCCATGTGGGTGCTGAGATTCAAACCCTGGTCTTCTGCAAGAATATTCAGTGTTCTTAACTGCTGAGCCATCTCTCCAGTCCCAAACACTCCATTTTCTAATACCATCCTTTGGTATTAGAAAAAATTCCAAAATCTGAATTTGTGGGGGTTACAAACATTCAGTCTATTGCAACTGGATATCTCTAAAGGCAATTTTTACTTGATGTTCTACCAGTACATTTGACTATTTTTTAGATCTATACTGTGTGCTGGGGCTCTTCCTTCAAGCCTTCCTTCTGTCTCTCTTTTCACAGGTATCATACCTGCCATGGGATCTAAGGGAGCTTTTTGCCTACTCTACATCTTTTATCCTCCATAGATATTTCCTTCAATAAAACTCTCACAGCTAACCCTGCCTTGACAACTGTTTCTCAAATTTCTGAAATAATACCCCTCCATCCCTTATGTTCCATGAAGACAGAGATCATGCCTGCCTTGTCCACTACCCAAGATCCCCAGTGCCCATTCCATCAATGCAATTATTCTTATCATAGCAAAATCAGTAACATGGTAGGAAAAAAATCCACAGTGAATGGGAGTGGAGGTGAATTGAAGTGTACTAATTTAGGAATACTGGCAGGAAAAAAGACTGGAGATTAATGGTGGCTGCCGGAGGAAACAGGATGGACAGAGTTCTTTATTGAATTGTATGGGATTGGCTACATTACAAACTGTGAAGAAGCCAATGAAGAAAGAAAACCCTAATCACACCCACGCGTACACACACACACACACACACACACACACACACAAACACACACACAAACACCAAAATGGCTAGTGAAACCCATTCCTTTGTATGATACTTAAAAAATAAATTTAAAAGCGAGAGAAAAATCTGAGACAGACTCTCCTACCCGCAGGCCTCTCTCCAGGGTAAGTCCATTGTGCCCTCCGTGCCTTGACTCCCCCAGCCTCATTCATCCTCCCATCTCCCCTGCCAGTCTCTCCTCCTAGTTTGGGTCTGGCCACACTCCTTGTCTTGGGGCCCCAGACATCTGGGGAACCAACACTGCTTCCTGATCCTTTTCATCCAGACCAACTTAGAGCCTTCCCTGGGCCCCAGGAGCACTGCTTCTGGGCTTGGCCCTACCCTCACCTCCCTCTGCTTCCCTGGGCCTGAAGGACCCGGGGCAGGCCTCTCTCCAAGGTAAGTCCATCACGCCCTCCACATCTTGACTCTCCCAGCCTCATTCACCCTCCCATCTCCCCCACCAGTCTCTCCTAGTTGGGGTCTTGTCCCATTCCTCATCTTGGGGCCACAGACACCTGGGGAACCAATACTGCTTCCTGATCCTTTTCATCCAGACCAATTTAGAGCCTTCCCTGGGCCCCAGGAGCACTGCTTCTTGGCCTGGCCCCACCCTCACCTCCCTCTGCTTCTCAGGGCCTGCACCACCCGCCAGCCCTTTCTGGGACTCCAGGGCTGACTTTTCCTCTTCCTGAATCCTTTGCATCAAGACCAACACAGCTCCTCAGCGCAGTCCCCAGGAGTCCTTGGGGCATCTTCCCACCCCATCTGCCTTTGTATCTCTGGTCGGCACGCCACCAGCTGCCCTAGACCAGCATCTTTCCTGGGCCAGGCTCCCAGGCCAGTCCAACCCCCAAATTCCTGAGGCAAAAATCCTTCCTGGAGGGATTCACACCTTAAGAGAAAGCCTGAAAACATCTAAACTTCATCTGAATTGGGCCGCTGTGGGAAATCCTGAAGAAAAGAAATCCAGCCACTCCAATACAAAATCAAAAGAGAGAACCGGAAACTTAGATAAACCAGCTCTTCATGCTCAAAAAGTAAACCACAAAGACACATAAAGTTCACAAAAAGAAGCAGACCTAAACTTGAAGGCCTGAGTCTCACACAAGAATCAGAAACTACAAAAGAAATTCACATGTCAAAATCACAGAGAAAAAATAATAACATGAAAAAACAAAACAACATACACCACCAAATACTAATAGTCCTCCAGAGGAGTACAATGAGAATACCCTAGAGATAATGCAGGATATGAAACTCAAAAGAACAATTATAAACATGATAAAAGATTTCAGTCAATTTAAAGAACACACAAAAAAAAAGAAATCAAAGAACTGAAGGAAGATAGGGATAAACTTCTGAATGAATTCAGAAAAGAGTTAGAAATGTTGAAGAATAAGGCTGAAATGAAGAAGGAAATGAAACACTCAGTAAGCCAATGAGAAACTACAGGAGAAAGCCTCAATAACAGGATGAACGAAATGGAAAACAGAGTATCAAGACTGGAAGATAAAGTGGAAGAACTAGACCACTCAAGCAAAGATTATGAAAAATTTAAGAAAACACAAGAATGGAATATGCAGTAATTGTGTGACATCATAAAAAGATCTAACTTACAAATCACAGGCATACAGGAAGGGGAAGAATCCCAAGATAATGGCATGGACCAGATCTTCAACAGAATCGTGGAAGAAAATTTCCCAAAATTAAAAGAAGGCATACCCATACAAATACAAGAAGCATATACAACACCAAACAGACAGGACCAGAAAAGAAACTCTCCATGGCACATAATCGTAAAAACACTACACGCACAAAACAAAGAGACAATTCTGAATGATGCAAAAGAGAAACAAGTCACATATAAAGGAAAACCCATTAGGATTACAGCTAACTTTTCAGTGCAAACTATGAAAGCCAGAAGAGCCTGGACCAAGTATTCCCAGTTCTAAATGACCACAGATTACAGATTCTTATACCCAACCAAAATGTCTATTATAGTCGAAGGGGAAAGAAAAATCTTCTATGACTTAAAGGCTGAAGGAATTCATGTCCACAAAACCAGCCCTTCAGAGAGTTCTGGAAGTAATACAAAGAGCTGAAGAAAGGAATGACTATACCCAAGGGGTTGCAGGAAGAAATTCAGTGAAGGTATAACTGTGGAAAAGTAGAGCTATATCAAGAATGTAAACAGAAATAAAAATGACAGCATTCAATACTCGTATTTTATTAATAACTTTAAATATTAATGGACTGAACTGCACAGTCAAAAGACACAGACTCGTGAATGGATTAAGAAACAAAACCCATCTTTTTGTTGTCTGCAGGTACATCAGTGTAGCAGGCTTGGATCTCAGCAGAGTTCCAGAGAGTGCCCATTTTTTACCTCCTTCTGCCCTCCCTCTGGCATAGGGTTGAGAATGCAGGGGACTGCCTGAGACCACCCAGATCCTGCTTCCACATGTGAAGAAAGCCTGAGTGTACC
>NW_008342282.1:2238-5165 GCF_000622305.1 Nannospalax galili | reverse complement strand
TTTTAAAAGCTTATTGATGAAAGAAATTAATAAGTAAAACTTTAAGCAATAGTTCTATTTGACTCAAGACCCACACTAATAAAAGAATCCTGAATCATGACTAGAATGTTAGATTCTCTTGTAAACACAAAAAGGAACAAGAAAAGTAATTATAGAGTATACTTGATATGTAAATTTTGAATTTGAAACAGGAAGAAATATTATTTGCTTGAACTTGCAAAAAAGAGCCCTGATAAGTTTTATTTTTGTAACGCCTCAGAGTTTTCAGAGTGCCTGCAGACTGTTTCACTTGAACGTAACAGAAGGCAGGCAGAACAAAACAGAGGAAGTGTTTAAGAAAGGGTCAGAGAGTTTAAAGTGACATGCTTAGAGTCACACACAGGTGCAAACAGAACAGAGCTTATAATTGTTGATTATGTTTTTGAGACATGGTCTCATGTAGCCCAGGCTGGCCTCAAACTTGCTATGTAGCTGAGGATGGTTTTGAACTTCTGGTCCTCCTGTCTCCACTTTCTAAGTGCTGCGATTACAGGCCTGTGCCAGCATGCCTGGTTTTATACAGTGCTGGGGATTGAACTCAGGGCTTTCTGCATGCTGGGCAAGCATCCTACCAACTGAGCTACACTCGCAGCCCAGTACCTGAGAATTCTGAGTGCAGCATAAACAGGCCAATAACACAAAAAGAAATTGAAACAGTAATACAAAACCTTCCAACTAAAAAAGGCCCAGGACCAGATGGATTTACGGCAGAATTCTATCAGACATTTAAAGATCTACATCCAATACTACTTAATTTATTCAAAAAGATAGAAATGGAGGGAGAACTTCCAAAATCCTTCTGTAAAGCCAGCATCACTCTAGTACCAAAGCCAGGTAAAGGTACAACCAAAAAAGAAAAATATAGACCCATATCCTTAATGAACATAGATACAAAAATTCTCAACAAGATACTTGCAAACTGCATACAGACACACATCAAAATGATCATCCCCCATGATCAGGTTGGCTTTATCCCAGAGATGCAGGGATGGTTCAATATACATAAGTCAATAAACATCATAAATCATAAACGGACTCAAAGACAAGAACCAAATGGTCATCTCAATAGATGCAGAGAAGGGCTTTGACAAAGTTCAACATGCATTTATGTTCAAAGTCCTAGAGGGAACTGGACTAGAGGGAACATACCTCAACATAATTAAAGCCATATATAACAAACCCACAGCCAGCATCATTCTAAATGGAGAAAAACTGGAAGCATTCCCCTTGAAATCAGAAACCAGACAAGGCTGTCTACTATCCCTACTTCTCTTTAACATAGTACTTGAAACTATTGCAAGAGCAATACAACAAGAGAAGGAAATTAAAGGAGTAATAATTGGAAAAGAAGAGATCAAATTATCCCTTTTTGCAGATGATATGATATTACATCTAAGGGCCGCCAAAAATTAAACCCGAAAACTCCTAGAAATTTTTAACATCTTCAGTAAAGTGGCAGGTTACAAAATTAACCTACAAAAGTCTATAGCCTTTCTATATACCAATAATAAGCAATCAGAGAGAGAGCACATGGAAACACATCTGTTCACAATAGCTGCAAAAAAAAAAAAAATCTCAGAGTAAACCTGACCAAACACATTAAAGAGCTCTACAATGAAAATTTTAAATCTTTAAAGAAAGAAATTGAGGAAGACATCAGAAGATGGCAAGACCTCCCATGCTCATGGATTGGAAGAATTAATATTATCAAAATGACCATCCTACCAAAAGTCATATATAGATTCAACACAATGCCAATCAAAATCCCCATGACATTTTTCACAGAATTGGAAAAAACTATCCTAAGATACATATGGAAGCACAAAAGACCTCGGATAGCCAAAACAACCCTGAGCACTAAGAACAATGCCAGGGGGGATTACTATACCAGATTTTAATCTATATTACAGAACTATAGTCATAAAAACAACATGGTACCAGCACAAAAATAGACCCAAAGACCAATGGAACAAAATTGAAGACCCAAATCGGAGTAAATGCAATTTGAGCCACCTGATATTTGACAAAGGGGTCACAAACATCTACTGGAGGAATGACAGCATGTTCAGCAGGCACTTGTAGAAGAATGAAACTAAACCCTTATCTTTCACCCTGCACAAAAGTCAATTCCAAATGGCTCAAAGTCTTCAATGTAAAGCCTGAAACTCTGAAACTATTAGAAGAAAACATTGGGGAAAACCTACTAGATATAGGTGTAGGAAAGGACTTTCTAAACCAGACATCAATTGCTCAGGAAACAAGGGCAAGAATTAACAAATTGGACCTCGTTAAACTAAAAAACTTCTGTACATCAAAGGACACAACCAAGGAAGCAAACAGAAAACCCACAGAATGGGAGAAATTATTTACCAGAGACACATCCGACAGAGATTTAATAACCAGAGTTTATAACGAAGTCAAAAAACAGAGAATCAAGACAGGAAGCAACCCAATTAAAAGATGGACTAAGGAGCTGAACAGAGAGTTCTCAAAAGATGAAATAACGATGGCTATGAAACATCTTAAAAGATGCTCAATATCACTAATAATTAAGGAAACACAAGTTAAAACCACTCTAAGATTTCACCCTACCCCAGTCAGACTGGCTAAGATCAAGAGAATAAATGATACCAAATGTTGGAGAGGATGTGGGGATAGGGGAACACTCATACATTGCTGATGGGTTACAAACTGGTTCAACCCCCTATGGAAAGCAGTGTGGAGAACTCTTAAAAAACTACAAATGAACCTACCATTTGGCCCAGTTATACCAGTCCTTGGCATATACCCAAAGAACTCATCCCTTTGCAGAGACACTTGTACATCCATGTTTATTGCTGTTCTTTTCACAATAGTTAAGAGATGAAAGAAACCTAAGTGTCCCTCAA
>NW_008342282.1:0-1384 GCF_000622305.1 Nannospalax galili | reverse complement strand
GAGATTTATCTACCTGACACACAGTAATTAAAAGTACCAGACTGGTGGAACTAACCTTCTTGGATGTTTAACATACATACTTTGAGGCCTGTAATAATTTGGTCAGAGGGACATAAAGGATACTTTTTGGTCCTAGCCCTCCTAGGTCAACTAGTTCCAGGGGACAATGAGCATCTCTCAAAATGTCTTATCATGGTGGTAGGTCACCTGTCCTCTTAATCAAGGAGGCCGAGGAGACCCCACCAGATGGACTTGAATCAGTGTCCAGTCTATAAAGAGGAGGGTAAATACAGAGGAATCTGCCCCGACCCACGGAGCAACAGCGTGGGGCACCGAGACTGAACCTGGAGGAATGAATAGACAGGGGCATGAAGAAATGGAGACAAGACAGTATTCTGATCAAGTCTCATTTATTGAGCAATCACACAGTGTTACTATAGTAAAGCGGAGGGTGGGGGAAGGTAAAGGGCAGAGAGAAGGCGGGGGGAGTGGAAGGCGGCAAGGCCCTGCTGGGGAATTTCTACTACAGTCATGAGCCCTGGTGGTTTCACAAGATAAGGAAGTAAAATGTAGAAAAAAATCAGGGCAAGAAAAACATGTTTTTACAAGGCCACCTGGTTGTTTCAAACTGGGGCAGGGGTACACTTAAGGCTTGGCCTCCAACATCTCCTCCCTTCTACTTTAATAAAGATAATCCAGACTCCTCCCATGAGAGGCTATAGTTCTCACAGTTTTTGTTCTTGGTACTTTTGCGGAGGCGAGGCAGAGCAGTGAGGGACCTTTGGGTCCCTGCCCGGGTGACTGCACCTGTCTTAGGTTGGAAGGGATCTCCCCCAAATCATACACCCGTCATGGGATGAGGCCGCAGCTTTGGCGGCCCTCCTGTCTTAGGTGTTTTAGTGAGGGAGCCACTTCTCTTACCTGTCTCTGGCTGCCAGTCAAGCTCGGCGGGCAAAGGTGAATGTACCAACCTCATGCTAGTCTGGTTATAGATGTTAGGGAGTTATGTTATAAGTCCAAGGTTAAGGTACCAGGAGACCTCAAGGGTCTGTCATATTCAGTTTCCAGGGGCTCAGTCATCTCTAAGCGTTGATAGTGGATTTGAATGGGCTTAGATAAAATTGAATCAACCTGTTGTCTGATAAATTTTGTGATCCTATTGAATGTCCAGGGCCCAAGGGAAATTACTATCAGAAGGCTGAGGAGGGGGCCAAGGAGGGGAAGGAGGTAGGGCATAAGTCCACCAAGTCCGGTCCAGAAGGGGTTATCTTGTAGTTCTCGACGTCATTTTCTAATTGTTCTTGGAGATTTTTTATCTTATCTTGAACTATGTCGGATTTGTTGGCGTAGAAACAGCACTTCTGTAAAAACAAGCAGATGCCTC
>NW_008342281.1:4728-6273 GCF_000622305.1 Nannospalax galili | reverse complement strand
GTTCCCAGAGAGGCCCAATTCAGGTGAGCGTCAGATGTTTTCAGGCTTTCTTCTAAGGTCTGGATCCATCCAGGAAGGATTTTGGCCTCAGGAAATTGGGGGTTGGACTGGCCTGGGAGCCTGGCCCAGGAAAGATGCTGGTCTAGGGCAGCCAGTGGCCGTGCCACCCAGAGTTGCAAAGGCCGATGGGGCAGGAAGAGGCCCCAAGGACTCCTGGGGACTGCACTGAGGAGCTGGGTTGGTCTGGATGCAAAGGATCAGGAAGAGGAAAGGTTAGCCCCAGTGTCCCAGAAAGATGCTGGTGGGTGGTGTAGGCACAGCGAAGCAGAGGGAGGTGAGGGTGGGGCCAGGCCCCGAAGCAGTGCTCCTGAGGCCCAGAGAAGGCACTATGTTGGTTGGATGAATAGGATTAGGGAGCGGTATTGGTTCCCCAGGTGTCTGGGGCCCCAAAACAAGGAATGGTGCCTCACGCCTTTAATCCCAGCACTTGGGAGGCAGAGGCAGGTGGATCTCTGTGAGTTCAAGGCCAGCCTGGTCTACATAGTGAGTTCCAGGACAGCTGGGGCTATGGGGAGACCCTGCTTCAAAAAGATGAAAAAAAAACCCACCTGATTTATTTACAAAAAATTTATTGAGAATTTCATACAAGAATATAACGTGTTTTAATCAAATCCATGCCCACTCCCTCTCCTCCAGCATTCTCCCTTCTGAAGAGGTAACCCTAAAATCTTTTAAGGATTGGATACAAGCTCCCAAATACTTTTTGACATTTTTGGCCTTTGGGAACAGAGTATGTTGCTTACAGGCCGAAGGACATATTGATTTTTAGCCAAGCAACTGGCTACATTTCTTTGGGGTCTTTTTTAGCCTATCTGCCTAGCTAATTCCTGCCTCCTATTCTTATCACGCCATCCTCTGAAGGGGTTACCCAGATTGCCAATATGGAATAGGGATCCCTACCGCTCTGGCTTCTTCCATGTTGAACGAGGATGCAGGGTGAAGCAACTGGAGTACCCCTTCAGTGGCTCTATCTAAAAGAGTCCCAAACTGCCTAACTCTTATCTCTAAGGGGAAAAGAAAGTCCTCGAATCATGAACAGGAGATGTCAAACTTTTTGAGTTCCACAGGAAGATGTAATTCATGTGAAGCTCAGAATCATGCTTCAGACCATTGGAATACTGGTTAAAATACAAATTGCTGAAGACATGATGTCAAAGATTAAGCACTTGGTTCTGTTAACATTTACCAATTAAAGTCACAAAATATTTAGGCAAGAGTACTTAGCATTACAAGTTCTAGAGAGGGAACTAGAAAAGTCAGAACAGGGCAATTTTCAAATGTTCATGTGAGAGACCATTGGAGTTTCTTGACAAGGGCTTCCAAAAGCATCCCTCTATTGGGATCTTCCTCATTTTCCTTTTGTCTTCCAAGGCTGGACTAGTTGGCTGGGAAGATTTACATTGTGGGTATTGAGCACAGGGCCTTTTTTAAAATAAATAATTTATTGAGAATTTCATACATGCATATAAGGTGTTTTGATCAAAT
>NW_008342281.1:1902-4032 GCF_000622305.1 Nannospalax galili | reverse complement strand
CAGTCACAGAGGTCTGCCTGCTTACCTCTGCTTCCCAAGTGATGGGATTAAAGGCTTATATCACCATGCCAAACCTATTTTTTTTTTAATTTTATTTTTGTTTTATGTGTATGTGTGTATTGCCTGCATGTAGGAAGTGCACCTGTGTCATGCAATGCCAGCAGTTAAGGGCATCTTTTTTTTTAACACACATGCACACACACACCCATGCATGCATGTTCACATACACATTAGCTCTCTATTTTTGTTTTCTTATTGTTTTATGTTCCTTATTGTTTAATGTTTATTTTGGTTTTTGGAGTCTTTGTACCTTATTCATATAATAATCAAACCATAAACTGATTTTATTTACCCTTTCAACAACTACAACAACAACAACAAAACCTGCCACTTTTCAGAAGGGATTTCACTATGGAAACAGTTAAGAACCAATGTTAATTGAGGAGGGGAGAATTGTCACACCGGACGTGTATCCCAGAGGTAAGAATCCAAAACTCCAGGATGCCCATTCTGGCCAGTGTGACCCTTCTCAAATACTTGGCCTTTGGAAGGAATTTAGCAGCATCTGTAGTAAACCTGCTGGGCAGCTTGCCACTGTCTTGCCTAGGCTGAGAAGTTGTGACAGATTGTGTTGCCCACAAAGACCAAGTCACTTTCTTTTGCAGAAAAGTCTGCTTTTCTGAGCTCAAACGAAAGTTTGATATGTTACAATGAGTTATTTTTAGTTCTTATTTTGTTTGTTCTTTGTGCAATTCCTACTGGTAGCATACTTGGAGTATATCCTCAAATCCAGCCTCATTGGGCTCCCCTGATTGCAACCTAGAAGACCCAGAGCTTGCCTTAGTCTCCATCTAGTTAAGGAATTGTCAGGATTTCATGTCATGCCCACTGGTCAGGTGACTGATGAAACAGTCAAGCAGACAGGCTAGGTCAGTTCCTTTGGGGAAAGGTTCCGAAGACCTCTGATCTTCATCCCAAACAGCAATCCCGATTGAAGACTGACATTATATATTTTAACCTGTGATTCTAACATCCTTCCAATATTCACAACCCAGCTTAAATTCTTTCTCGAAAGAGCTCCCTCCACCTGTCCACCTCACACACCTGCCCACCTCACACATCTGTCCATCTCACCCCTGTCCATCTCAATACCCGCCCACCTCACACATCTATCCACCTCACCCCTGTCCATCTCAATACCTGTCCACCTCACACACCTGTCCACCTCACACATCTGTCCATCTCATACCTGTCCATCTCATACCTGTCCACCTCGCACACCTGCCCATCTCACCCCTGTCCATCTCAATACCTATCCACCTCACACACCTGTCCATCCCACACCTTTCCACTTCACACCTGTCCACCTCACACATCTGTCCATCTCAATCCTGTCCATCTCATACATGTCCACCTCACACACCTGTCCATCTCACCCCTGTCCATCTCAATACCTATTCACCTCACACACCTGTCCATCTCACACCTTTCCACTTCACACCTGTCCATCTCACACCTGTCCATCTCAATACCTGTCCACCTCACACATCTGTCAACCTCACACACCTGTCTACATCATACCTGTCCATCTCACACACCTGCCCACCTCACATACCCGTCCATCTCACACTTGTCCACTCCACACACCTGTCCACCTCACACACCTGTCCACTTCACACCTGTCCACTTCACACACCTGTCAACCTCACACACCTATCCACCTTACACACCTGTCCGTCTCACACACCTGTCCGTCTCACTGCAGTAGCGTGTCCCTCCATTTGCCTTGTTCCCTTCTTCCTTTCATTTTGGAGCTTTTCTTTGTTGGTCCATGTGCTGAATTTTGCCTCCATGTTTTGAGCCATCAGCCCCCTCCACCCCCAGATTAACCAGGCAGTTGCTGTGTGTCCTCAGAGGAGTTCTCCAAGGCATGAAGGAAAACTGCACATGTATGTGATCCTATGTCACTGGTATGACAGTCTTAGAAGGAATCAAGGGAACTGAGATGCAGAGACACTGGGCGACTCCAATCAAGTTGCTAATACAGGAAAGAGGGAATCTGAGTAAATGAAACCTAAAGGTTATCTGGCTGGGAATATACTTAAGAGTATGTTCAGCTTTCTCTGATTT
>NW_008342281.1:0-1519 GCF_000622305.1 Nannospalax galili | reverse complement strand
AGGACCTGGGTTCGATTCCCAGCACCCACATGTCAGCTAACAACTGTCTGTAACTCCAGTTCCAGGTGATGGACTCCCTCTTCTGGTCTCTGCAGGCATTGCACCATGACACGGGTGTACTTACATGCAGGCAATACACTCATACACATAAAATAAAAGTATAAATAAAAATGCTTCTTGTCATTGATCAACAGGAAGAATGACCCAATTCCCACAAGTAATGATCTAATAATGTTTGAAATGGTTCTTCCTCCTCTTATGTCAGCATCTGGATAGGACAGGCTGTCCATCAGTACCCCACACTCTGTATAAGGTAGTCATTTCCTCCATAGCTAACACAAACTCACTCCTGGAATAGAGGTGGAGGTGGCTATGTGGAAATCCCTGACATGATCCTGAGGGTGGCTGCAACAGCCAGCCGGGATGAGTGTGCTAGTGTAGTCCAATGTGGACCTGCCCTCAGCAAGGGGCATCCACTCCAGTACCACAATGCAGATGTCTGCTGAGGGCATTTAAAGGCACTCATTTTTCATGAAAAAATTTTAGGAGATTTTGAACAACAGTTATCAGAAACAGTCACTAATACATTGTGCTCTACCAAAGCCTATTTGACCTTTTTTTCAAGAAGAGAAATGACAACTCATACTGACCACGTGGTCCAAGTTATAGTCACTAATGAGAGCAAGTGGATATCATGCACCTCTGGAAAGGATGACACAGGTAGTATTCTGGGCAGGAATATATAAATTGATTCTCACTTAAACCAAACTGAGTAAGGCCATCCTATCACTGCCCTTACTCTTAATGCTAATATTGTGAAAGTTTAGAGAAAAGGCTAAATAATGATCATAGATTCGAGAGCACCAATGAAGCAGGCTAGCCAAATGCAATATATGGATGGATTGGGATTTGTATTATGGAAAATGTGCTAGAAAAGCCATTATCAGGATAATGAACAAAGTCAAAATATACATTGATTAAAAATGCTACAATGTCAGATTTCCTGAATGTGATCTTTATTGTGGTTATATTAAGAGAATATCTGTGTTTCTGAGAAATAGAGACTGAATTATTAAGGAGTAAATGCTCGTAAATGCTACTTAATCTCTAACAGTTCAGAAAAGATGTGTGGATGCGTGTACATATGTGCGCATGTGGTGGTTGAAGGAGAGCAAATGTGAGAGACAGACAGTAAAATATGTAATAGAATATGACCAAGTGTTAAATATTGGGGTAAAGAATGTACAAGAATTTTCTGTATTTTTATTGTATATTTTCTATAAGCTTGAAATTTTTTAAAAAAACTGATTCTACAAAAGTGAAGTCAACGTTTCCAGTTAAAGAAAGATTTCCTGACTTTGTGGGGTTAGAAAAGGTACAGAATTTAAGTATATCCAGCTAATCCATGCACTGCTATTTATTTATTTATTTATTTATTTATTTATTTATTTACTTACTTACTTTTTAGTTTGTCTTTGTATGTTCATATGTGTGAGAACAGGTATGCATGTGCCATGGT
>NW_008342280.1:40471-41462 GCF_000622305.1 Nannospalax galili | reverse complement strand
ACATTAGGGGCCTTGTGAAGGGACATTCAGCATTGTGATGTCACATTGAGCGTTTTTTTGGAGCATTGTCATGTCACATGGAGCCATTGTTATGACCCATTGGAGCATTGTGATGTCACATTGGGAGATTGTGAGGGGATATTGAGCACCGTGTTTGCATATCGACCATGTTGACAACACAATGGATCATGGTAATGATAAAATGGCACATTGTGATTGCAAAGTGAGCATCGTGGTCACACAATGGAACATTTTGAGCTCATATTGTAACATTGTCATAGTACATTGGAGCTATATAATGGCACATGTGGCCATAGTGATGGCTGATTGGAGGTTTTGATGTCACCTTGGGGGATTGTGGGGGGATATTGAGCACCGTGTTTGCATATTGAGCATGGTGACAACACAATGAATCATTGTAACGACATGCTGTTGCATTGTGGTGGCAGAAAGCATTGTGATTCTGATGTCACAATGGAACATTGTGAAGTCATATTGTAACATTTTGATGTCCCATTGGAGCTATATAATGGAACATGGAGCCATACTGATGGCACATTTGAGCATTGTGATGGCACATGAAACATTTAAATACCAAATTGGAATATTGTGATGAAACATTGTGGCATTATGTTTGCCCACTGAGCAGTGTGATGACACGTTAGGGGCCAGGTGAAGGGACATTCAGCACTGTGATATCAAATTGAGCATTGTAGTGAGATATGGGAGCATTGTTGTGACACACTGGAGCATTGGGATGTCACATTCAGCATTTTGGTGACACATTGGAGCATTGTTTTGTCACATTGGGGGATTGTGAGGGGACATTGAGCACCATGTTTCCATATTGAGCATAATGACAACATGATGGATCATTGTAATGACACAAATGTGCATTGTGATGGCACAATGAGCATTGTGAAGTTACGATGGAACATCGTGAATTCATATTGTAACATTGTGTTTGCAAATTGGAGCACTGTGGTGTCAC
>NW_008342280.1:35736-39847 GCF_000622305.1 Nannospalax galili | reverse complement strand
ATCCCTAATTCTAACACTAACTGTATCCCTAACACAAACCTAAACCTAGTGTGAAGCTAGCTCTATCCCAACCCTAACCCTAAACATAACCCTAGACCTACTGTTATCCTTAGCATTGTCCCTAACCCTAAACCTAACCCTAAACATAATCCTAACCCTAAACAAAATCCTCTCCCTAACTCTACCCCTAAGCCTAACCCTAATCCTAACAAAAACATAAACCTAGGTCCAACCATAAACCTAAGCCTAATCAAAACTGAAACTTAACTCTAACTCTAACACAAACCTTAAACTTTCCCTAATCTTAAACCTAAACATAACCCTAAAACTAACCCTAGTTCTAACCCTAACTGCTCCCTAACTTTAACCCGAATAATTACTCTAAACCAAAACCTAACCCCAAACATAACCTAGCGCTATCTCCTACCATACACCTAATACTTATCATAAACCTGAACTGGGGTTAAACTTAACCCTACATGTAAACCTTGCCCTAACCCTAACCCAGAGTCAAAACTTAATACTAACCCTATACAAAATCCTAGGCCCAACCTGAACCCTAATCTTAATGCAAACCCTACAACTAAACCTATCCGTAAACCTAGCCATAAACCTAAACTTAAACCTAAACCTAAGCCTAACCCTAAATGTAGCCCTAAACCTAACCCTATGCCTGAATCAAAGCCTAATAGTAACCCTAAGTATAAAGCTAGACACCACCCTCAACCTCATGCTACTACCTACTCTAACCCTAAACATAGTCCAAGGTCTAAAACTAACCCTAAGCCTATATTTGACCTTTCCATAGACTTAACCCTAGCCCTAATATTAACTTCTGGACAAATGCTAAACTTCATACTAGCTCTAGCTTTAAACCTAATCCTAACCCTAGCGCAAACCTTAACACTAAGCCTAACCCTATTACTACAAATAAACCTATACTTAACCCTAGGCGTAAGCATAATCCTATTGTAATCCTAAACCTACCGCTAAACCTAATCCTAACACATAGCATAATTCTAACACTTAACCTCACACCAACCCTAAACACAGTCTTAACCCTAACCCTAAGCCAAGCCTTAAACCTAACCCTCATCGAAAACTAAGCCTAACCCTAAACATAACCTAATCCTAAATATAATCACTGACCAAACCCTAACCTATACTAAATCCTAACCCTACTTATATTAGTAACTGTACCCTGAAATAAACCCTACAATTAACACTAATTCTAACCCTAACATTAACCTTTGACTTATCGCTAACGCAAAAACTAGCCTTAGCAATGAACCTAACCTACCCCTAGCCCTAGCCCTAGCACTAGCCCTAAACCTAACACTAAACCTAGACCTAGTGCTAAGTCAAACAATAGACATAACCCTAAATCTTACTGCGAAATCTAATTCTAACACTAAATTTAAGCCTATACCTAAGACTAAGCCAAACCCTACAAGTAACCCCAGTCCTAACTTACCCTTAACCCTAACCCTAAAACTAACAATAACCCTTCATGTAACTCTAACCGTGAATCTACCCCTAACCCTTAACCGAATACTAACCGTAATATATAACTTAGACCCAAATCTACCCATAACCAAACTCCCAAACCTTACCCTAAACCTAATCCTAACCCTTAACCTAAACAGTGTGAACATGAACAAAGCCTTAACGCTAACACTAAACCTTGCCCTCACCATAAGCCAAACCTTAAAAGTAAGCATAAACGTACTTGTAACCATAGCTCTAAACCTGTCCTTAGCCTAAACCCTAATCCCAACATTCAATATATTACCTAGACACAATACTAACCCTAAACAATTTCAGAAAACTTGCCTTAAACCCTACCCTAACTATAACCATAATACTAATCCTAGACTTAGCACTAACCACACCCTAGTATTAAACTTTGAACTAATCCTAATCCTAACCCTAGCCCTATCCATAAACTTGACCCTATACCTAGCCCTAAACCTACCCCTAACCCTAATATTATCATACTACTAAGCCTAACCCTATAAATAAACCTAACCTCAAACCTAATGCTAACTCCAAACCTAGCCCCATTTGTAAAGCTAATCCTTACTGTAAAACTAAACTCTATCCCTTAACATACGTCTAGCCTTAATTCTAACCGTAATCCTAAACATAGCTCAAACTCTAATAATTATCCAAAATATATACTGTAGACCAAAATTAACCATAACCAAAACCTTAGCCCTAAATCTTGCCCCAACACTAAGCCTATCCCTAAAACTAAGCGTATCTCTATATGTAGACCTAGTCCTAAAACTACTCCTAAATATAACCTTAAACCTAACCCGCAATCTACAACCTAGGCACAAGGCTAAACCTAATCCTATCCAGAACCCTAGCCCTAAACCTAATCCTAATCTTACCCTAAAACTATCTCTACCCTAACATTAAACTTGGACCTAATGGTAAGCCTAACCTAGCCATATACATAAAACAAAACCTAAACTTACCCTTAACACTAATGCTAAGCTTAATCTTAAAACTGCCAATAGACTGAATCCAGACCATAGTACTACTTTAACCCTATTCCAAAGTCCAAACCTAAACCTAGCCCAAGAACAAATCCAAACCCTAACTCTAACAATAATCCAAACATGTAACTTCGCCATAATCCTAAAAATAACCATAGCCCTAACCCTAATACTAGCCTAAATGTAACCTTAGCTAAACCATAACCAAAAACATAACCTTAGCCCTAATTCTAACACTAACTCTATCCCCAACACAAATCTAAACCTAGTGTAGCTAGCTCTAACCTTAACATTAACCCTAACATGTTAGCCCAGATGATAATCCTAACCCTGCCCTAATACTTCATGAAGCCATAAACCTAAACCTAACTCTAAACCTAAACTTAATCCTAAATATAGCAATAGCCCTAACCCTAACCTTAGCATAACCCTGAACCCAAACCTAAACCTAAATCTAACCCTAACCATAGCACTAGCCCTGAACCTAACCCTAACATTACACCTAACAATAATCATAACCCTTAACCTACACTTGACCTAACCTTAACCCTAAATACACTGTAGCGCTAGACCTATACCTAACTCTAACACTAGCCTTAAACCTAACACAATCGCTAAACATAATCCTAGCACTGATCCTAATGCTAAGCCTAGCCTTAATTCTTGCTCTAGTCCTAATCCTAACCCTAACCCTAAACCTTACCCTAAACATACCACTAGTCCTAATGCTAACCCTAATCCTTGCCCTAACCCTAACCATAATCATAACCCTAAAGCTAACCCTAAAGCTAACCTTAACCAGTAGCCTTACAGTAACCATAATAGTAATATTAAACATCGATCTTAGCTTAACCCTAACCCTAGCTCTATCCTGAACTCAAATCATAACCTAAACCTGCCCCTAGACAAAAACCTAATCCTAATCCTAACCCTAAAAGTTATATTAAACCTGAAACTAACCCTAGATGTAATCCTAATCCTAACCCTAAACATAACTACAAACCTAACCCTAAATGTAGCCATGCACTTATACTATGATTGTCCTAACCCTAATTTTAAACATAACCCTGGCGCTAACCCTATTTCTAAACCTAGCCCTAACTCAGACCAGACACTAACCTAGCCCAACCTCTTAACCTAAGGCTAACACTAACAGTAACCTAGACCAACCCTTACCCTAAACTTACCCCTAAACCTAATGTTAATTATAACCCTAAACTTATGCCTAGACCTACAACTAAAGCCAACACTGACTCTAAACTAACCCTAACTCTTACAGTAAATGTAATCCTAAACATAAACTTAGCCCTATCCCTAAGTATAACGTTAGCCCTACTCCTAACACTAACCCAAACTTTAAGCAAACCCAAATACTAACCATAAATATATACCTTAGACGCAACCTGATCCTAATGAAAATCTTAAACCTAATCCTTGGCCTACCCCTACACCTAACACTAAAACAAAGCCTAACCTTGAATATAACACTAACCATACACTAACCCTAACCCTAACCCTAAACTTAAACCTAAGCCTCACCCTAAGTATAGTGCTAGCCATAAACCTAACCCTAACCCTACCCATATCACTAACAGTAATTCTAAACA
>NW_008342280.1:33314-35682 GCF_000622305.1 Nannospalax galili | reverse complement strand
ACCTAAAGTTAATCGGAACCATAACCCTAATCCCTAAACCTAACCATAGTCCTGAACTCAACCCTAGCTCAAACCTATCCAAACCCTAACACTAACCATAAATATGTACCCTAAACCCAAACCTTAACTCTAAACCTTGCCTTAACCCTAAGGATTACTGTAAAACTAAGGCTAAACCTACACATAAACCTAGACCAAAACCTACCCCTATATCTAACACTAATCCCAAACTTCAATACATAACCTAGACTCAATCCTAACCCTAGTCCTATCCAGAAACCTAGCACGAAACCCAACACTAATCACAACCCTAAAACTAATCTTCTAACTAACCTTAACCCTAACCTACTATTAAGCTTTGACATAATCTTAACTCTAACCTAACCCTAATTCTAAACATGAACCTAACCCTAGAACCAATCTTTACCATAATCCTAACCATAATACAAAAAACTAACCTTGCCCTAATCCTAAAATCAACCAAAGCCCAACCTTAACCCTAGCCCTAACTGTAAAACTAATCCTAACTCTATCCCTAACACAAACCTAACCATATACATGACCCAACTCTAAGCCTAATGCTAGGTCTAACACTAATGCTATTCCTAACACTAACCTAAACCTAAACCTACTGTAGCTCTAACCCTAAACCTAACATTAACCCTAAATATAATCCTATCTCTGATCATAGTCCTATCTCTAGCCCTAATCCTTATCCTAGCCCAAAACTTACCCCAACCTTAAACCTAAGCCTAAACCTACACGTAAGCCTAGCCATAACCTTAATATTGAACTAGCCCTAACTGTTATCCTAATCCTATCCCTAATCCTAACACTAATGCTAAACCAAACCTAAACCTAAACCTAAGCCAAATTACAGCACTAGACCTAGACCTAAACCTAACCTTAAATCTAAACTTCAACCTATGCATAATCATAACCCTAAACAAAACCCTAAACCTAACACTCACCCTCAACTTACTGTAGCCCTTGTACTAACCCTAACCCTAACACTATCCATAAAGTTGACACTATCCCTAAACATAATCCTAGCACTGACCCTAATCCTTAAGGTAGAACAATCTTACCCTAGTCTTAAACATAGCCCAAACCCTAACCCTAACCCTAGCCCTAACCATAGTACTAATTCTAAACCTAATCATAACCCTAGCCTTAACCCTGACCATAATAATGCTAGAATTAACCCGAGTTAGACCTAACCTTAACCCTAAACCTCAAGCTAACCCTCATATTAATAGTAAACATTGACCTTATCCTAAACTATCCCTAGCCCTAACCATAAACCTAACCAGAAAATTAGCCCTATCCTTAACTTTAATCCAAACCCTACAAGTATCCCTACATGAAAACCAAACAGTATCCCTGAACAAAACCCTTATCTTAATCCTAAAACTAATCCTTCCCCTAATCCTAACCCTATCCATAAACCTGACCATAAACATAGCCACAACCTAATGAGAATCCTAAGACTTTTTCAAGCCATAACCCACAAGATACGACTACCCCTTATTCTAAACTTAAACCTCTCCTTAACACTAACCCAAACATTAACTCTAACCAAACCTCTAACACTAATACTAACCTAAATATAGCCCTAGCCATAAAACTAACCCTAAAGCTACCTCTAAGCCTTTAGGCTTATGGTTAGGGCTAGGGTTAGGGATTAGGGTTGTGCTTAGGTTTAGGTCTAGGCATAGGTATAGTGTGAGGATGAGTGTTAGGCTAATAACTAACAGTAAACTTAGCCCTATCCCTAAGCATACACATAACCCTAATCCTAATCCTAAACCTAACCCGAATTGTAACAGAAACCATAATACTAACGCTAATTATATAATCTAGAACCAAAACTAACATTAACCAAAGTTTTAATCATAAGCCTTGTCCTAACCTTAAAACCCTAACCGTACACTAACCCTCACCATAAATCTACCCCTAATTGTAACGTGAACCCTAACCCTCAATATGTAACCTAGACCCAAACCTAAGAGTAACTCTATCCAGAATCCTAGCACTAAATGAAAATATAATCATAACCCTAAAACCTCTCCTAGTCCTAACCCTCTCTCTAACCCTAGCACTAACATTAACCCTGACCCTAATCCTAAACATAAATTTAGACCCAAAACTAATTTGAATTCTAACCCTTACCCTAATCTTAACTCTTACCCTAACCATAACCCTAAGACTTGTCCTAGTCTTACCCTTAAACCTAGCTGTAATTCTTGCCCTAACACTAAACCTTATCATAACCATAGTCTTAACCCTAATACTAATTATAGACCTAATATTAAACTTTGATCTAATCATAATCCTAGCACTAACCCTATTCCTAGCCCTAAACCTA
>NW_008342280.1:26367-32766 GCF_000622305.1 Nannospalax galili | reverse complement strand
CCCTATCATAACACTAACCCTAACCCTGACTCTAACCATAATCCTAACTCTAAGCCTAATCCTACACTTAGCCTGAACCCTAATCCTACAACAAACCCTAAACCTAATCCTAATCCCTAATCATAATCCTGATGCTAAATCCTAGACCTAACCCTAAGCCTAACCTTAATGTTAAGCTTTGCCGTAAACCTATCTCTAACACTATGGAGAGCCATAAAATTATCCCTAGCCCCAACATTAAATCTAATCCTAAGCCTAACCCTTAACTTAAACTTAACACTAACCCTAACCCTGACCCTAACTGTAACCCTCACACAAAACTTAACCCTAGCCCTGACACCAACACTAAACCTAGCCCTAACCCAAATCCTAATCATATCCCGAACCCTGAAACCTAGCCCTAGCACTAAACTTAACTCTAGCACTAACCCTAGACCAAAATCTAACCCTAACCAATCCCAAAAGCTAACCCATGTCATAAACCATAAACTACTGCTATACCTAGCGCTAAATCTAATATTAACCTTTGACTTAACCCTAACACTTACACATGTGCTAGCCATAAACCTAATGAAAATTCTAGCCGTAGACCTAACCATAAACATAATCCTAAACTAAACCTCCCCAAACACAACCCTTAACCTAACACTAATCTTAAACTTAACCCCAACTGTAACGTTACCTTAACTCTAAACTTACCTCTATACCTAACTGCAACACTTGCCCTAACCCTGAAAGTAATCCTAGACTTAAACTTATCACTAAACATAATCCTAATGCTTAAACAAACTATAACACTAAACATACCCTAGACCTAGCCCTAAGCCAAGCCCTATCCCTAATCTTAACCCCAATCCCAACCCTAACCATAACACTAAACATAACCCTAGTCTGAACATTCAACTTAATGCTACATTTAAGCCTAACCATACACATAACCCTAGCACCAATAAAAACCTCTAACCCTAACCTGAACCAGAAACTTAAGCCCAACACTAGACCAAAACCTAACTCTAACACTAACCCTAGCCCTAACCTAACCCAATTCCTAACACTTAACCTAACCCTTACCCTAACCCCAACTCTAAACATAGCCCTAACCCTAAACTTGACCCTAACTCTAGCGTTAGGCCTAACCCTAAACCTAACCCTAACCTTTACCCTAGCACCAATAAAAACCGCTAACCCTAACCTGAACCAGAAACTTAAGCCCAACACTAGACCAAAACCTAACTCTAACACTAACCCTAGCCCTAACCCTAAACTTGACCCTAACTCTAGCGTTAGGCCTAACCCTAAACACAATCTTAAAACTAACACTAGGCATAAGACTATCCCTAACACAATATTAACCTCGGACCTAAGCCTAGCCCTTATGGTAGTCCTAGCCATAAATCTAACATTAATCCCTAAACATAACTCAAATCCTATCATAACCCGAACCCTAAATTGTGCTGTAGCCCTAGCCATAAATTGAACCTTAACTCTTGTCCTAACCCTAACTCTAATCCTAAACCTAAACACAACCGTAGCCCTAAACCTAGACAGCATTAAATCTAAACCTAATCCTCCTCATAATCTTAGCCCTAAAAGTACCTCTAATCCTAAACCTAACCCTTACACTAGCCTTAGCCCAAAACATGACCTTAACCTACCCAGAAATCTAACCCTAACGATACCCTATCACTGTCTCTAACAATCAAAATAACCCTAACCCTAGCCATAGGCCTAATCCTAACCATAAATGTAACCCTAATCTAAATCTAATCATGAACATAATCCAGCCCTAATACTAACCCTAAACCTAGCCCTAAATCTAACCTTAAACCAACCCTAACCATAGCCCTAATCCTACACCTACCCAAAATCCTAATTGGAGCCATAATCCGACCTCTAAACTGAACCGTAAAACTTACCTAATTGTAATGGTACTTCTAACCCTATTATCCTAATCATAACCTTAAGATTAAACTATAACTAAACCTCACCCTTACTGTAATATTAAATTTTGATGTAATACTAACCCCACTCCTAGCACAAATATAACCCTAAGCCTAACCCTAACCCTAAACTTAACCCTAAATTTATCCCTAAACCTAGTCCTAGAGCGAATCCTAAACCTAACGAAAATCATCATCTTAACACTTAACCTCACCTAACCCCTAAATACAACACTAACCCTAACCCTAGCCCAATCCCTAATGCTAACTCTAACCTTAACCCTAAACCTAACCCTAACCAAAAACATAATCCTAGAACTATCGTGAACCTCAACTCTAAACCTAAGTTTACACCTCTGCATAACCCTATCTAACCCTAACCCTAACCCTAACCCTAACCCTAACCCTAACCCTAACCCTAACCCTAACCCTAACCCTAACCCTAACCCTAACCCTTAACCCAACACTAACCCTAACCTGACCCCTGACCCTAACCCTAAGCATTAACCTATCCCTTACTCAGCACTAACCTAGCACTAACCCTACCTCAAATCCTAAATTTAACCCTAACCCTAATCCTAGGCCTAAACCTAACCATAATCAAAATACTAAATTCAACCCTAGAAGTAACCCTAAACCTAACCCTAGTATTGACATTTGTCCTAACTTTAAGCCTGACTTTAGACCTAACCTTAATCTAACCCTAACCCTATCCTCTTAACATAATCCTAGACCCAACACTAACCCTAACACTAATTGAGACCCTACGCATAAGCCTAAGCCAAGGCCTAAACCTAAACCATAACCCTATACCTCACCCTAGACCTAACCCCTCTCCTAACCCTCAACCTAAAAATAAATGTGCCCTACCTCTAACTCCAATCCTAACACTAAGTCTAATCATAACCTACACCTAGAACTAGACCTAAACCCAACCCTAAAATTCAACATATACCTAACCTTAAGTATAACCCTAATATTCAACCTTGACCGAAACCTAACTCTAATGCTAGTCCTAGGCATAAACCAAACCCTAACCACAGTCCTAAACATAACCTGAACCCTAAGCCTGAACCTATCCCTTAACCTAACCATAGCCTCCAAACTCACCCAACTCTAGTCATAATCATAATCCTAAATTTTACCTAAACTTATCCCTAAACATAACCCTAGAAATAACCCTAAACCTAAACGTAACCCTAAACCTAATCCTAAACAAAGTCCTAGGCCTAAACCTAACCTTAAGCCTAGCCTTAACCCTAACCCTAACCAAAACCCAAATCCTCACCTAATCTAATCCTGCACTCACCAAAACCGTAGCAGTAAACCTAACCATAACCCTAAACATAACCCTACCTTAACCCTACATAATCCCTCACCAAAACCCTACCCCTAAACTTAACCCTACCTTAATCCTAACACTAACCTTAAGCCTAAACATACATTGAACCTTAGCTCTAACACTACCCCTAACCCTAACCTTAACCCTAGACCAAACACTAAACCTAACAGTGATCCTAGCCCTGCTCCTAACCTAACCTAACGATTAACTTAATCTTCACAATAAACATAACCCTAGTCCTGATCCTAAGCCTAAACCTAAGCCTAACCATAATCCTAGCCCTAAACTTAAACCTAATCCTAGACCCAAACCTAACCTTAACACTAACTCCTAGACCTAAATCTAACCTTAACACTAACCCTAAACTTAACTGTCCCTAAATCTAACACTATCCCTAAAACAAAACATAACACTAAACATAACCCTACCTCTAAAGAAAACCTCACACTAACCATAAGTGTAGCCCTTGACTTAAGCCTAACTCTAACCTAATACTAACTCTTGACCTAACCCTAGTCCTACCACAAGCCCTAGAAATAAACATAGCCCTAATTCAAACCCTAGCCATAATCATAAACCTAACCATAATGATAAGCCAACACATACAAGTATCCCTAAACCTGTCCATAACACTAATCCTAAATCTAAAACTAAACCTAGACCTAAACCTAAACCTTACTCTAAATGTAACCCTACTGCTAAAACTAAACCTAAATATGTACCATAGAAACAACCTGAAACCTAACCAAAACTTAACCATAAAACGAATCTTAACCACATACATAATTCTAGACCTAAATATACAGAATCTTAAACATACACACAATTCTAGACCTAACTATAACTCTAACCCAAAACCTAACCCTAACCCTAGGCCTATCACTCAGCCTTAAACTTATCCTAGCCCTAACCATAAGCCTAATCCTAACTCAGAACCTACCCCAACCCTAAACACAACCTAACCTTAACCCCAATCGTAACTCTAACCCTATCCCTAACCTGAAACACTAACCTAGCACTAACCCTAAACATAACCCTAGCCCTAACTCTACAACTCACCATAAACCTTATCCTAACACTTAAGCAACTACCAAACATTAACTTAACATTAACCCTATTGCTAACCCTAGCACTAAACCTAACACTAATCCTAATCAAGGCCTAACCCTAATCTAACCCTAACTCCAAACATAACCCTAGCCCCAACCCTGAACATAGCCCTGACTTTAATGTTAATCCTATCCCTAATTATCAACCTAACCTTGAATCTAACCCTAGACCTAGTAGTAAACCTTACTGTGGTGGTTTGCATGAAAATGTCCCCTATAGGCTCCAAGTATTTGGAAATTTTGTCCCCAGATGATGGCGCTGTTTGGGAAGTTTTAGAAGCCGTATAGGAAAGAATATTACAATATAATTACTTCAAGACCTCTGTATCTCATAGGGATATCATAAGGATGCAGTAAAGGATATGGATATCATGAGGATGCAGTAAGGTACTAGAAAATGAGCTGCTTGTGTGTGTGTGTGTGTGTGTGTGTTATGTATGCACACATACTTAGGTCGGTGTGTATCCATATGTGGATGTCATAGGAAGACATTGGGAGTCTTCTTCCGTTTTTCTCTCTCTTATTTTCCAAGACAGGACCTCTCACTGAACTTGAAGTTCACTATTTCTGTTCATTTGTTAGAGAGTTGCAGAGATTCTCCTGCCTCCACACACCAATGCTGGGCTTAAAGATATATATGGCCATGCCTGGCACTTGAAGATGCTGGGGATTTGAACTCAGATTACCTTGATTTGCCAGCAAGTGCACTTACCATTAAGCCAGTTTTTCAGCCACAAGACACGTTTTCCATCTAAAATATATATTGAAAACACAACACATAGCTATAGATTCCTCCTTCCTTCCTTCTTTCCTTTCTTCCTTCCTTCTTTGCTTTCTTCTTTCTTTCTTTCTTTCTTTCTTTCTTTCTTTCTTTCTTTCTTTCTTTCTTTCTTTCTTTCTTCACATAAGTACACACTCTTCAGTAAGCATTGATGCTCTAGGTCATGATATACAACAATGAAAGCAAGCCAATATAATAATCACAACCATAACAACTTCTATTCCACTAAATATAGCAAAGACAAATATGCATGATATTTCAGATACTGAAATATCTGAAATCCACTGTAGCTTGGTAAACCTATCTTGTGTCACATCCTTAATGAAAACTGGCTCTCCCGTTCTCAACAACTACTGGCTGTCAATAGTTACTCAGCTCAGATTGGGATTTCTCAAGCACATCCCCATTACTATCCTGGGATTTCGTCTGGCTTCGGGAAATGTGGGTCTTGTGCATCCTGTCAGCATTGCTGTGAATTCATATGAGTAATTATCCAGCTATCTGGAAAACTGTTTCCTTGAGGTCATTCACCACATCTCGCTCTTAAAATTTTCCTTTTTCTTGAGCCTTGAGTGGTCTAAGTGTGATATAAGTGTCCTCCTAAAGGAGAAGTAACTTGAAGTCTCTTATTCTTTGCACTTTGATCAATTGTGGGTCTCTGGGTTAATCACTCTCTACTGAATGAGGAAACTTTTCTGGTGAGAGTTGAGAGTTGCATTGATGTTTTTTCTGCACATGTTCTGTGTTGTTCTCTGAGATTTAGGTGTAGAATGTGCATTGCATATATGTCACTTAAGGCTGGACACCTCACAGACATGTATTCCCTATGTTTGACCAGTTGTGGAACTTTTTAATAGTCTCTAGGTATTGTAAAAAAAAAAGCTTCTTGGATGAATGGTGAGAGGTACACTTGTCAGGCTTGTCTGGTGCTCTACAACAGCTTGTCCTAGCCTAGTCCCAGAGCAGGAGGATAGTGACTTATTTGGATAGGGTGAATGGGTGCTCAGGATCAGCCGAAATCTGGCCTAGCCCTGGAGCTCTCACTTGACCCCTTGCCAAACAAGTGGAGAAAGAACATGGATTTTCTTCGTGCAGATAGATAAGACTGGTATTATATGCCTTACCAAGCAACACGAGAAATTCCCTTGGTTGAATTAGACTTCAGAGACCAAGTGCTATAGAACATGGAATGGAGTATATGCTCAGGAAATAGCAGAAGAAAGAGTG
>NW_008342280.1:23012-25139 GCF_000622305.1 Nannospalax galili | reverse complement strand
GATGATATTTTGTTTTATTTTTTTGTCAGCGGATGAGTGAATATACACATACTATTCAAGGTATAACTGAGAAAAGAAATGGAGCTACAGCCCTTTTAGAACTCTGCATTTTATCTTGTAGCTATAATTTTTTGACTGCAAAGTCAAGGAAGTATCACTTTCTTTTTATTCTTGGAGATGTAACCACAGGTAGGTACTCAGCCCCAGAGTCCTGGCAGAGCCCAAAAGGTCATTCTTCCCTATGCATCATCTCCAGGACTGTGTGAATGGCTCCACAAGAACCTGGAGCCCAGGTGGATATGCAGCTCCAGAGCCCTGCCTGGAGGGCAGACAGTGACCTCTCACAGGACCACGTGTACAAGGGAGATTGACCACAGCCCTGACACCAAAGGAGCATTCATAGAACCATGTGAGTCCTCCATAGTCTTCTAAAATTGGTAGTGAAAACTTCTGAACTCTACAGATGATTTGCTTCTGGGCTAAGAAGTGCACATATCACAAGTAGTCTGGGAAACATTTCTGACACCCCATTTGCACATCAACACAGTTACTCCAAGATCCAAAACCAAGCACTATTCAATTGATTCCCAACTTTACAAGGTGAGGTAACAGCAATCAAACATACAAACAGTCACTCGACAAATGTGAGACCAGATATCTATACCAAGAAATACCATCAACAACCTAACTCCGGATGCTTAGGTCACGTCACAAAAAAGAATTTGAAAAACTAAAACAATATGCTTCCTGCAGCAATCAGTACACCTATCACAATATTTCCTGAGATGACCAAATTAGGTGATACAGAAGATACTGCTTTCAAAATAGCAATTATAGATATACTCAATGAACTCAAAGAGGAAAGGCATAAATTCCAGAATGAAGTTGGTGAAAACACAGAACAATGAAATAAAGAAAATAACTCCACATTAAAATACAATGTACTAAAGAAATAGAATTTCTGAAAAAAAAACAATGAGCAATAAAAGTTGAAAGGAGAAATTCAATCTGCAAAATCAAACTCGGTGGAAAGTTCAAGCAATATAATGGATCAAATAGAAGTGAAAATATCATGCCTTGAAGATAAGATAGGGAAATTAGATCATTCCATCAAGAAAATGTTAAATTTAAAACAACCAAACCCAGGAACTGAATGTACAGGAACTCTGGGATGCTATAAAAAGATCAAATCTAGAAATCACAGATATACGAGAATGAGCAGAAACTCACGTCCAAGGCGACAAAAGTATTTTCAAGAAAATCATTGAACAAAATTCATCAAATCTAAGGAAGAATATGCCTATTATGTGCAAGAGGCATACAAATCACCAAATACGACCAGAAATTAAATTCCCCATGTCACAAAATATTCAAAACGCTAAACATACAGAAGAAAGGATAGTGAAAGGTTCTAGAGAGAAAGTCCAAATCACATATAATGGGAGGCCTCTGAGACCTCATTGTAGATTCTGAAATCTCTGGGAGGGCATGGACTGATGTTCTACAATTTCTTAAAAGTCACAGATACCAACCCAGGCGATTACACCCAGCAAAATGATCAGTTGAAATAGAAGGAGAAAGGAAATCTTTCCATGATAAAAATAAACTTCAGGAATTTATGCACACAAAGTCAGCTTTACAACTGATACTGGGTGGAATAAGTCTTCTCTAATGAGAAAATAGGCAGTGATAGTGGATGACATCCAGATCCCATTCTCATCAACATACAGGTTATCCAGACAAAAACTATATAGAAAATCTTTCAAGTTAAATGACATCATGAATCAAAATGGAACTAACAGACACTTACAGAACATTGTATGTAAACACCAAAAATACATTTTCTTCTAGGTATTCCGTGAAATTTTTTCCCAAATCAACCACATATCAGGACACAAAGCAAGTTTCAACAAATTTTAAAAGTTTGAAATAACATCCTTTATCCTATCGGACCACAAAAGAATAAAGATGGACACAACAAAAAGAGAAATGGGAAAAAGTATGCAAACTGTTGAATCTAAAAAACACTACTGAATGAAAATTGGGTCAAGGGAGAAACCAAAAAGTAAATTTAAAAATTCCCAGAACTGAATACAATGAATTTCTAGATTTGTACGACATACCAAG
>NW_008342280.1:8511-22911 GCF_000622305.1 Nannospalax galili | reverse complement strand
AAAATCCTAGGATATCATAGATACAGTGAATAATTCTGCCAGATTTTCAAAAAAGAACAAATTTCAATACCCATCAAATTCTGCAAGATAGAAGAGGAAGGAACACTTTCAAATTATTTTTATGAAACCATTATTAACCTGATACCAAAACCAAACACCAAACAAGAAGGAAAATTACTCTGATGAATATCGATGCAAAAATTATCAAGAAAACCCTTGCAAACTGAATCCAAGATCACATCAAAAAGATTATTTACCACAATCAAGTAGGTTTCATCTCAAAGATGCATGGATGATTCAACATGTATAAAACAATAAATGTAATCTACCACATAATCAGACTCAAGACTAAAACAAAGTGATCATCTCATTAATTGCAGAAAAAGGCCTTTGATAATGTCCAACATCCAGTCATGATAAAAGTCACGGAAAATCCAAGGATACAGAGGACATAATTCAACATAATACAGACAATATACAACAAGCGCACAGCTAACAACATACTAACTTAAGAAAATCTCAAAGCATTTCTACTAAAATCAGGAACAAAAAAGGTTGTATGTTCTCTTAATTTCTGTTCAATATATTGCTTGTTGTTTTAGCTAGATCAGTAAAAAATTAGGGTGATAAAGGGATACAAATTGCAAAGGAAGAAGTCAAATTACCCCTTTTTGCATATAATATGATTTTGTACATAAAAGACTATAAAGACTCAACCAGAAACCTCCTAAAGATGATAAACACATTGAGCAATGTAAGAGGATACAAAATTAACATTTGAAAATCAGTAGCCTTCCTATACACGACCAAGAAACTTACTGAGAATGAATCAGGGGAAAAATCAAATTCATGATAGCCTCAAAAAAACAGAAACTAGCTTGGACCAAATCTACTCAAAGAAGTGAAAAACCTGTATAATAAAAATTTTAAGACGTTGAAGGAAGAAATTGAGGAAGATGCCAGAAGATGGAAAGATCTACCATGCTCATGGATCAGTAGGATTAATATTGTGAAAATGGTTATCCTACCAAAAGCAATCTAAGGATTCAATGCAATCCTTATTAAAATTCAAACCCAATTCCTCACAGAAGTTTAAAAAAGAATCTCAAATCTCATATGGAAACATAAGAAATCTATGATAGCCCAAACAATCCTGAACTAGAAGAAGAGCTGCAGGTATCACAGTCCCTGATTTCAAGTGTATATACTACAGAGCTCTAGTAATGAAAATGACATGCCACTAACATAAAAATCAACAAATTGATCAATGGAATAGAGTGGAGGACCCAGATTTAAGTCCATGCAGTTACAGTTACTTGATTTTTTACTAAGGTGCCCCAAACACACTTTGAACAAAAGACAGCATTTACAGTATATTGTGCTGGTCGAACTGGATAGCTATATATAGGAGAATAAAATTAGATATCTATATTTCACCATGATCAAGATTCAATTCCAAGAAGATCAAGGACTTCTTCATAATACCTGATACCATGAAACTGATAGAGGGGAGTGTTGTGAATGCAGTGGAACTTAAAGTCACAGGAATAGAATTTCTGAAAAAGACAGTGCAGGCATTAAGTTCAACAATCGACAAATAGGACCTCATAGAACGCACAGGAACAGTATTTCTGAAAAAGACAGTGCAGGCATTAAGTTCAGCAATCCACCAATAGGACCTCATAGAACTAAAAAGCTCCTATACAGAAGACTAAATCATTATTTGAATGAAGAGGCAACCTATTGAATGGGAAGAAGCTTTATGAGCTAAACTTCTGACAGAGGGTTAATATCTAGAATAAACAACTAAAAAATTCATAGTAATAAACCACCCAATTAAAACTTGAGGCGAGGAGCTATGCAGAGAGTTCTCAAAAGATGAAACTCAAAAGAATAAGGAATATGTTTATTGGTCTTAGTATGGTAGTGACACTTTCATCTTGTGGGAGATCAACATCTGTTTAATTGGAATTAAGGTCCACTCTGTGGGAGGGAACTCATGTGAAGTAGTATAAACATGGTCAAATATGTGGCTGTCATAGATCCTAGAGATGTCATAGATCCTAAAGAAAAAAACTACTTATGCCACATCTATAGGACAGCAAAATTTCTTAATTTATTCTAAATATGCATCCTTGTATTTACAGACAAATATACTTCTTGCCCATCGTCAAAGAAGCTTCTTTTTGCAATAGATGGCAACTACTATGAAATTCCAGAACTGGTCAATATGGAACATAGGTGTGAGACACTTAATCTCAAGTGACATATCTTCAATGCAAACTTTGCACTTAGAATGAATGGATCCCTTAACTCTCATTACAGAGGTTTCCATTACCTCTTGCCCATCATCAAAGAAGCTTCTTTTTGCAACAGATGGAAACTACTATGGAATTCCAGAACTGGCCGATATGGAGAATAAGTGTGAGACACTTAATCTTAAGTGACACATCTTCAATGCAAATTTTGCACTTAGGATGAATGGATCCCTTAACTCTCACTACAGAAGTTTCCATATGCAGCAGATGGTGATTAAGAGAGAGACCAAAAATTAGCCAATGTGCAGAGAACAAGAGGCTGCAGAGTGCTTATTCCTGAATAGGACACCTATTTCAAAGCTCTGCCTCCCAAGACTCCGGGATCATGTGGAAGAGGAGACAGAAAGATTTTAAGAATTAGAGGTGGTTGATGACCATAAGGAAACAGTCTTCCAGACAGCTGGTCATTTACTCATATGAGCTCACAGCAATGTTGACTGCATGCACAAGTCTTATGTGAGCTCACACCGAACAAAAAAGTCCAGCATAGACATGGCAAAGCAGGCCACAAATCCCATTCCAACCTAAGAAACTTAAAAATATATTCTTTATTATTTTTATTGTATGTATATGAGTTACTTCCTGCATGTGTGTAAGTGCACTTGTGTCATGCATTGCCCGCGGAGAACATAAGAGGACATCAGACCATCTGGAACTGGAGTTACAGATGGTTGTTAGCAACCATGTGGTTGTGGGGAACTGCTCCCAGGTCCTCTGCAAGAGAAGCCAGTGCTCGTAATTGCTGAGTCATCTCTCCAGGCCCAACCTAAGTAATTGATGGCTTGGGTAAGGTATGGAGAGGGGAGTGTCTCTGAATGCCATTAAAATATATTGTATGAAAATTGCAAAATTTCATCAAAAATACAAAAGAAAATGATAAATGTCATTAGCTATTAGGCAAATGGAAATTAAAACTACATTGAGATTTTACCTTTACCAAGTCAGAATGGCTAAGTTCCAAAAAACAAACAAAAAGTGTTTGCAAGGTTTTGGGAAAGGGGAACACTTCTTCACTGCTGGTGGTAGTGCAGAATGTTGCAGCTACTATGGAAATCTGTGCGGAGATTCCTCAAAATGGTAGAAAGAGATCTACCACATGACTCAGCCAAATCACTTTTGTGCACATACCCAAAGAACTCCATATTCTACTACAGAGATATCTGCTCATCTTTGCTCAGTTCTGCTCTATTCACAATAGTCAGGAACTAGAAGGAACCTAGGTATTGATCAAATGATAAACGAATAAAGAAAAGAATTACATTTACAACATGGAATGTTATTCAAGTATTAAGCAAGTTGAAATGATGAAATTCACATGTAAATGGATGGAACTGGAAACAATCATCCTGAGTCAGGTAACCCAGACCCAGAAAAATGAATATTTTATGTTCTCGCTCATAATTGGATGCTAGCTTTGAATCTTTAGATAGGTGTGTTTCAATTGGAAAATCCATAGAGTTCAGGAAACTATTTAAAGTACATGGGGGGAGGCTTCTTGGAAGGGGACAGAGAACACAGTTTTATAAATGGGGAAAGGGGAGCAATGGAATATGAAGAGTTAAGTGGGGTGGGGAATGGTGGGGCAGGGTAGAAAAGGGATTAAGGGGGCAATAACTAACACTAATGGCCTTTAAAAAAGTCAAGTGGAAATTTATCACTATAGAAACTTCTTAAAGTATTTACATATGCAATTTAAAAATAATTTAAATGGCGTCACTCCATAATTGGGGCCAGTTCCCCGCAGACACCATAGGTTAACAAATAAAAATCCCAATAGTAGGAATGGGCTTCCTTTTGGGAAATTTTGACCAGGGGTGATCTCATAGACCCTCACACAATACTGGCTATTGCTATTGCTCTTGGTTACTCATAAGAACTTAATGGTAAGACCTTATTGCTGAAGATACTATGTATGTTGTATTAGTCACTTTTCTCTTGCTGTGATAGAAATACTGATCAAAGCAATTTATAGAAGGAAGTGTTTGTTTGAGCTTACAGTTCCTGAGGAATTACCATCCATCATGGCAGGGAGGCATGTTGGCTGGAGGTGGCTGAAGCAGGAAGAGTAGAAGTGAAGCTCTCACATCATCATGCAGGCACAGGAAGCGAGAGACTGACTGGAGATCTGGCCAGGCTTAAGAACTCTGTAAGCCTACCCCCGGTGACATGCTTCCTCCAGGATAGCCACATCTTCTGAAAACTCCCAAAACAGCGCCATCTTCTTGGGACAAAATGTCCAAACACTTGGAGCCTATGGGGGACATTTTCATTCAAAGAATCACATATGTCTAGGATTTTTTTTTAAAAAATTTAAAGCCATAATTCTTTTTCAATGAAGTCTTAAAAAGAATTTTAAAAGAAAAAGGGGTAAAAGCTTTACTGCTCTAGTTTAGCAGGTGAAAGGGTCAGACTATTCTTCTATCACTTCTCCACAATGTGTGTGAGTCTCAGCGGTCTGCCCTCAAAGTCATAAAGCTCCTTATGACACAATTTTATTTACCCTATTTTCTATAATATAGCCACAACTATTCATGGTGCTCTTCTGCATTATTTTCAGTTTAAGCCCATGTATTATTATATTTCTCCACAGTGCCATCAAAATATTAAAAGATAACTTCAAAATGTTCCTTTATCTTTTCATAATGCACCACTGTGACGTCACAATGCTTCAGTATGCCAACATTATTGCCACATGTGCCTATATATTGCTCCATAGAGCCATCAAAATGTTACAATATGAATTCACAGTGTTCCTTTGTGACATCACAATGCTCCAATATGCTAACACTATGGTCCCAAATCTGCCATCACAATGTTACGATATGACTTCACAATGTTTCATTGTTACATTACAATGCTCCCTGGTGCCATCACCGTCTTACAATATGACTGCAAAATGTACCAGTGCGCAATTACAATGCTCTCATGTGACATCACAATGCTTTAATCTGCCAACACGTTAGGTCCATGTGGTAGTATATTGCTCCAATATGCCAACAATGTTACAATATGACTTCTGAATGTTCACTTGTGACATCATCATGTTTGAATGTGACATCACAATGTTCCAATATGCCAACACTGTCAACCCACTGTCCCATGTGTTATTATATTGCTCCACTGTGGCATCAAAATATTAAAATACGACTTCACAATGTTCCATTCTCACAATACAGTGCTCCAATATGCCAAACTATCTCCTCATGTGCCATTATATTGCTCTAATGTGTTTTCACAATGTAACAATATGATTTCAAAATGTGACATCACAACACTGTTGCCACATGTGCCAATCTATTGCTCCAATGAACCATCACACTGATAAAATATAACTTCACAATGCCCCATTTTGAAGTCACTATTCTCCAATGTGACTTCACAATGCTCCAATATGCCAACACTATCGCCACATGGGCCATTATGTTGCTCCAACGTGCCATCACAAGGTGACAATATGACTTCAAAATTTGACATCACAATACTGCAATGTGTGAACACTATTTCCCCATGTGCCATTCTATTGCTCCAATGCGCCATCGCAGTGTTACAATATGACTTCAAAATGCTCCATTGTGACATCAGATGTTCCAAGGTGACATCACAATGCTCCAATATTCCAAAACTATTGCTCCACGTGTTATTATATTGCTCTATAGTTTCATCAATTTTTAAAAGATGACTTCACAATGTCTTTGTCACTTCACAATGCACCATTCTAACGTCGCAACACTCCAGTATGCCAATACTATTGCCCCATGTGTTTATTCATTGCTCCATAGTGCCATCAAAATGTTACAATATGAATTCACTGTGTTCCTTTGTGACATCACAGTGCTCCAATGTAACATTAACGCCCCATATGCCATTGTATTGTTTCAATGTGCCATCACAATGCTAACCTATTACTTCAAAGTGTTCCTTTGAGACATTACAATACTACAATGAGCCCATACTATCACCCCATATGCCAATATATTGCTCCAGTATGCCATCAAAATGCTACAATATGACTTTTGAATGTTCTGTTATAACATCACAATGCTCCAATGTGCTGACACTATGGACTCAAATGTGCCATCATAATGTTACAATACGACTTCACAGTGTTTCATTGTTAAATCACAATGCTCCATGGTGCCATCACCATGTTAAATGTTACAGTATGATTTCACAATAATCCATTGTGATGTAACAATGCCTGAATATGACATCAGAATACTCCAGTGTGCCAACAGTATGGCCAGATGTGCCAATATATTGCTCCAATGTGCCATCACAATATTCCATTGTGACATCACAATTATCCTCTGTGCCATCACAATGCTCCAATGTGACATCACAATATTCCAATATGCCATTCAGAGTGTTACAATATGGCTTCACAATTTTCAATTTTGACTTCACAATGCTTTAGTATGACATCACAATGCTCCAATGTGCTAACATTATCTCCCCAAGTAACATTATCTTGGTCCAATATGTCATCACACTGTTACAATATGCCTTCACAATGTTCCCTTGTCATATCACAATCCTCAAAGGTGACATCACAATGCTCCATGGTGCATCACAATGTTACAATATGACTTCACATCGTTTCATTTTGATTTCACAATGGTCCAATGTGACATCACAGTGTGCTGACACTATGGACTTATCACTTCATGTGCCATCACAATGCTCTATGGTGCCATCACAATGTTACAATATGACTTCACAGTGTTCCATTGTGACATCACTGTTATCCAATATGACAACACAATTCTCCAATGAGATACCACAATGCTCAAATTTGCCAAGACAATGTTACTATATGAATTCACAATGTTCAATTGTGACATCACAATGCTCATTGTGCCATCACTATGCACAATTGTGTCTTTACAATGATCCATTTTGTCATCATTATGCTCAATATGGAAACATGGTGCTCAATGTCCCAGCACAGTCCCCCAATGTGACCTCACAATGGTACAATATGACTTCATGATGTTCCATTGTGAAATCACATTGCTACAATGTGACATCACAATGCTCCAATGTGCCAACACTATAGCCCCATGTGCCGTTATTTTGCTCCAATGTTCCATCAAAATGTTACAATATGACTTCACAATGTTCCACTGTTACATCACAGTGCTCCTTGGTGTCATCACTATGTTACAATATGATTCACACTGTTCCAATTTGAAATTACAATGCTCCATTATGTTATCACAATACGCCAATTTGCCAACACTGTCATCTCATGTCCCATTATATTGCTCCAATGTCCCATCAGAATCTTAAAATATGACTTCTCAGTATTCCATTGTGATATCACAATACTCAATTGTGACGTCATAAAGCTCCAATATCCAGCACTATCGCCCCGCGTGCATTATATTGCTAGACTTTGTCATCACAATGTTGCAATATGACATCACAATGCTTTAATCTGCCAACACCATAGGTCCATGTGCCAGTATATTGTTCCAATATGCCAACAATGTTACATTATGACTTCTGAATGTTCCCTTGTGACATCTCAATGCTCGGACTTGAAATGACAAGGCTCCAATATGTCAACACTATGGCCCCAGGTGCTATTATATTGCCCCAATTTGGCATCTCAATGTTGCAATATAATTTCACAATGTTACATTTTGACATCACAATGCTCAATTGTGCCATCATAATGTTACATTTGATTTCACAATGTTCGATTTTGTCATTACAATGCTCCAGGGTGTCATCACAGTTTTCCACTGTGAAATCACAATGCTTCAATGTGCCATTACATTGCTCCAAATTCTCAACAAGGGCCAGGAGTGACATTATATTGCTTCAATATGTCATGACAGTGTTACAATTTGACTTCGCAATGCTCCAATGTGACATCACAATGCTCCAATGTGCCAACACAATACCCCCATGGCCATTATATTGCTTCAATGTGCCATCACAGTGTTACAATATGACTTCACAGTATTCCATTGTGACTTCGGAATGCTCCAATTTGACATCAGAATGCTGCAGTGTGCCATAACAATGTTTCAGTATGACTTCACAATAATCCATTGTGATGTAACAATGCCTGAATATGACATCAGAATTCTCCAATGTGCCAACACTATCACCCCATGTGCCAATATATTGCTCGAATGTGATATCACAGTGCTCCAATGTGACATCACAAAATTCCAATTTGCCATTCAGAGTGTTACAATATGACTTCATAGTGTTCAATTTTGACTTCACAATGCTTTAATAGGATATCACAATGCTCCAATATGCCAACATTATCTCCCCAAGTACCATTATATTGCTCCAATATGTGATCAGAATGTTACAATATGCCTTCACAATGTTCCCTTGTCACATCAAAATCCTCAAATATGACATCACAATGCCCCATGGGGCCATCAAAATGTTACAATATGACTTCAAAATGTTCCATTGTGACTTCACAATGCTCCAATGAGACATCAAAATGCTTCAATGTGCCAACACTATCACTCCATGTGAAATGAAAATGCTCTATGGTACCATCACAATGTTACAATATGACTTCACAATGCTGCATTGTGACGTCACAATACTCCAACGTGACATCACAATGCTCCAATGTGCCAACATTATTGCCCCATGTGCCATTATATTGCTCTAATGTGCCATCACAATGTTACAATATGACTTCATAATGTTTGATTGTGACTTCACAATGTTCCATTGTGACTTCAAAGTCCTCTATTGTGACATGAAAAGGCTCCAATGTGCTGTGGCCCCAGCCATCACAATGCTCTATGGTGCCACCACAATAATAAAATATGACTTTACAGTGTACCATTGTAATATCACAGTGCTCCAATGTGACATCCCAATTTTCCAATGTCCCAAAACTACCGCCCTGTGTGCCCTTATATTGCTGCAATATGCCATCACAGTGTTCCAATAGGACTTCTAAGGTTCCAATGTGACATCACAATGCTCCCATGTAACAATACTATCGCCCCATGTGCCTTTATGTTGCACCAGTGTTCCATGACAATGTTACAATATGACTTCATAATGTTTCATTGTGACATCACAATGTTGTAAGGTGACATCACAATGCTCCAACGTTCCAACACTATTGCCCCATGTGTTATTATATTGCTCCACAGTGCCATCAAAATGTTACAATATGACTTCATTATGCTCCTTTGTCTTTTCACAATGCTCCATTGTGACGACACAATGCTTCAGTATGCCAATACTTTGGCCCCATGTGCCTATATATTGCTACATAATGCCATCAAAATGTTACACTACGAATTCACATTCTTCCTTTGTGACATCATAATGCTCCAATGTAACACTATCGCCTCATTTGCCATTGTATTGTTTCAATGTACCATCACAATGCCAACCTACGACTTCTCAGTGTTCTTTCTGACATCACAATACTCCAATAAGCCAATACAATCGCCCACTGTGCCAATATATTGCTCCAACATGCCATCAAAATGCTACAATATAGCTTCTCAATGTTCCGTTATCATCACAATGCTCCAATGTTCTAAAACTACGGTCCCAAATGTGCCATCACAATGTTACAATATGACTTTACAATGATTCTACATCACAATGCTCCATGATGCCATCACCGTGTTACAATTTGACTGCAAAATATACCAGTATGCAATTACAATGCTCGAATGTGACATCACAATGCTTTAATCGGCCAGCACCTTAGATCCATGTGCTAGTATATTGCTCCAGTATGCCAACAATGTTACAATAGGACTTCTGAATATTCCCTTGTGACATCGCAATGCTTGAATGGGACATCACAATGCTCCAATGTGCCAACATTATTGCTCCATGTGATATTATATTGCTCCAATGACCCATCAAAATATTACAACATGGCTTCTCATTGTTCCATTCAGACATAAAAATGCTCGATTCTTACATCACAATGCCTCAATGCCAACACTATTGACACATGTTCCATTACTTTGATCCAATGTGCTGTCAGAATGTTACAATATGACTTCAAAATTTTCCATTGTGACATCACAGTGATCCAATATGACAACACAATTCTCCAATGTGACACCACAATGCGCCGATTTGCCAACACAATGTTACAATATGAATTCACGATGTTCCATTGTGACATTACAATGCTCATTGCACCATCACTATGCATATTTGTGTCATTACAATAATTCATTGTGTCGTCATTATGCTCAATATGGAAACATGGTGCTCAATGTCTCCTCACAGTCCCCCAATGTGACCTCACAATGATCCATGGTGCCATCACAATGGTACAATATGACTTCACAGTGTTCCATTATGAAATCACAAAGCTACAATGTGCCAACACTATAGCCCCATGTGCCATTATTTTGCTCCAATGTTCCATCAAAATGTTACAATATGACTTCACAATGTTCCACTGTTACATCACAGTGCTCCTTGGGGTCATCACTATGTTAAAATATGATTCACAATCTTCCCGTATGAAATTACAATGACCATTATGTCATCACAATTCTCCAATGTGTCTACACTGTCATCTCATGTCCCATTATATTGCTCCAATGTCCCATCGCAATCTTAAAATGACATCTCAGTGTTCCATTGTGACGTCCCAATACTCCATTGTGACATCACAATGCTCCAATGTCTAGCACTATCACAACACGTGCATTATATTGCTAGACTCTGTCATCACAATGTTGCAATATGACATCACAATGCTTTAATCTGCCAACACCATAGGTCCATGTGCTAGTATATTGCTCCAATATTCCTACAATGTTACAATATGAATTCTAAATATTTCTTCAGACATCACAATGCTCGAATGTGACATCAAAATGCTCCAATATGCAAACACTATGTCCCCACATGCCATAATATTGCCCCAATTGGCATCACAATGTTGCAATATGACATCACAATGCTCGAATGTGACATCACAAGGCTCCAGTGTGACATCAGAATGCTCGAATGTGACATCACAATGCTCCAGTGTGACATCAGAATGCTCGAATGTGACATCACAAGGCTCCAGTGTGACATCAGAATGCTCGAATGTGACATCACAAGGCTCCAGTGTGACATCAGAATGCTCGAATGTGACATCACAAGGCTCCAGTGTGACATCAGAATGCTCGAATGTGACATCACAAGGCTCCAGTGTGACATCAGAATGCTCGAATGTGACATCACAAGGCTCCAGTGTGACATCAGAATGCTCGAATGTGACATCACAAGGCTCCAGTGTGACATCAGAATGCTCGAATGTGACATCACAAGGCTCCAGTGTGACATCAGAATGCTCGAATGTGACATCACAAGGCTCCAGTGTGACATCAGAATGCTCGAATGTGACATCACAAGGCTCCAGTGTGACATCAGAATGCTCGAATGTGACATCACAAGGCTCCAGTGTGACATCAGAATGCTCGAATGTGACATCACAAGGCTCCAGTGTGACATCAGAATGCTCGAATGTGACATCACAAGGCTCCAGTGTGACATCAGAATGCTCGAATGTGACATCACAAGGCTCCAGTGTGACATCAGAATGCTCGAATGTGACATCACAAGGCTCCAGTGTGACATCAGAATGCTCGAATGTGACATCACAAGGCTCCAGTGTGACATCAGAATGCTCGAATGTGACATCACAAGGCTCCAGTGTGACATCAGAATGCTCGAATGTGACATCACAAGGCTCCAGTGTGACATCAGAATGCTCGAATGTGACATCACAAGGCTCCAGTGTGACATCAGAATGCTCGAATGTGACATCACAAGGCTCCAGTGTGACATCAGAATGCTCGAATGTGACATCACAAGGCTCCAGTGTGACATCAGAATGCTCGAATGTGACATCACAAGGCTCCAGTGTGACATCAGAATGCTCGAATGTGACATCACAAGGCTCCAGTGTGACATCAGAATGCTCGAATGTGACATCACAAGGCTCCAGTGTGACATCAGAATGCTCGAATGTGACATCACAAGGCTCCAGTGTGACATCAGAATGCTCGAATGTGACATCACAAGGCTCCAGTGTGACATCAGAATGCTCGAATGTGACATCACAAGGCTCCAGTGTGACATCAGAATGCTCGAATGTGACATCACAAGGCTCCAGTGTGACATCAGAATGCTCGAATGTGACATCACAAGGCTCCAGTGTGACATCAGAATGCTCGAATGTGACATCACAAGGCTCCAGTGTGACATCAGAATGCTCGAATGTGACATCACAAGGCTCCAGTGTGACATCAGAATGCTCGAATGTGACATCACAAGGCTCCAGTGTGACATCAGAATGCTCGAATGTGACATCACAAGGCTCCAGTGTGACATCAGAATGCTCGAATGTGACATCACAAGGCTCCAGTGTGACATCAGAATGCTCGAATGTGACATCACAAGGCTCCAGTGTGACATCAGAATGCTCCAATGTGACATCACAAGGCTCCAGTGTGACATCAGAATGCTCGAATGTGACATCACAAGGCTCCAGTGTGACATCAGAATGCTCGAATGTGACATCACAAGGCTCCAGTGTGACATCAGAATGCTCCAATATTCCAACACTGTGGCCCCATGTGCCATCACAATGATCTATGGTGCCATCACAATGTCAAAATATGACTTTACACTGATCCATTTTGCTATCACAGTGCTCTGTGACATCCCAATTCTCCAACGTCCCAAATCTATCCCCCGTGTGCTCTTATATTGCTCCAATGTGCCATCCCAATGTTACAATAGGACTTCTAAGGTTCCAATGTGACATCACAATGCTCCCTGCCGCTTCCCCTGGCTCTGTCCAGCAGAGCCGAGTAAAAACGACCACCATCAAAGGCCGGTTCAAACTTTTCTCTTTTTTTATTGCCCGGTTCCATCCCCTTTTATCTCCTTCTCCCTCCAATCACACCACATTCCGTAGGATACACAAGCCAGATCGCTAGACAGGATTGGTCAGGACACTCTGTCCCCAAGCCCTTGTGCCAGCAGCCACGCTTTCCTTCACTGCTGCGTGTGCACCATTAACTCATCATGGGGCTTGGCAGGGTGCCCGGGCGCCATCTTGGGCATTCCCGCTTGGGCCCGCTCTCCACATCTCCCCCTTTTTGTTTCTGTATGACGACTGGGATCAGGTCTGTCTTAGGTTGCCCTGGTCCACTCCAAGTCCTTACCTGTCATCAGCTAACCCAGCAATACAGTGGGGTGCCTGTCTTAGGTTGGTACTTGTGTGCCAAGATCTTACCCATCATTGACTCTGATCCAGCATATTCAGCCATACTGTGGGCGAGGCTCCCATCTCTATGGCGACTAGGGCCTGGACAATAGCCTGTCTCTGGCTTTGTTGTTGTTTACGTATCCTACACGTGAACCACACCAAACATCCACACACCAAGATCAACAAGAAGAACCAAAAAGCCATCCCTCCCCAGCTGCGCAGCCAAGATACAGTGCTTCTCAAGCAGGACAGAAAGTCTTGTACAGCTGCGATTTCTACTCGAGTGCTGTTGACATTCAAAATGGCTGCACGCAGTTCTTGCACCTTCGAGTCGAATTCTTGAGACCAGTTTCCTCAAAGATGTTCACTCAGGGCTCGAGACAGATTACTGGCCACTGAAAAGTTAGAGAACTGAACAGCAGTAACACATAATCCTTGCATCTGATGTATACATCCTACCTGTAGCATTTGCCCAAGCATATCCACCTGTTCCTGTAACAAATCTACTCTCTGATTAATCATCAAAATGCCTGCTTTAAGCATGCCGTTGATCTGTTCCTGTGCTTCCAAAGCCATAGCTGTCTTTCCTGCCAATTCATTAAGCACAGTAGCAGTCTGTACTCCAGTGGTCAGTGCAACTGCAGCGGCAGTCGCAGCACCTGCAGACACTACAATGGCTGCAACTATGGCAGCAGTTATCCCAAAATCTCGCTTGGGCCGTAACATGACTGCCATATGATCCTCGTCTATACTCACAGGCCAAGGAAGGTTAGTCAGTATTCTGGCAATAATGGCTAAAGGGAAAGCACTACTATTCCAGCAGGGGGTCAAAAAGCAGCA
>NW_008342280.1:6553-7896 GCF_000622305.1 Nannospalax galili | reverse complement strand
TCAAGCAAAGTACCCCTGTGAGAGTATAATTGAAAAGAGAATAATTTCCTAAGCTCTTATCGTTCCTGACAAAGGGCAGCCCCAGAGAAGCATTTGTAGAAAATAGTCTGGGGAAGATAGTAGCATCATGAGTTAGCAGCATGGGAAGAGGGAATGCCTTCAATATTCCCCACAGGGTTCTTTGGGTTGCCACCGTAATTGTGGGGGTCGGGATGATCAGAAGAAACATCACCATGTTTCTCATCACTCCTGACGCCATCCTTGCCATTCTGTGGAGCTGGGCGAATGAGTCTCTCCGGTACCCACACTGGGGTCTCAGCTTCCTGTGGAAAAACACAAACAGAGCCTCTGGTCCAAATTAATATGGGGTCAGGGCCGTTCCATTGTCCTGTGAGCACATCCTTCCAGTACACCATAGGTAGAGGTGCAGACTGCCGCGTCACATGGCGGTCAGCAGCCGTGTGCCCGTGTGCATCCTGAATCAAAAAATTAATGGTGAAAAGAACTATGTTAATTCTCTCCCTAGGGGATTTGTAGTCCACCCCTATTCCCCCTTTTTGTTTTTTTAGATAGAGTTTGAGTGTTTGGTGGGCACGTTCCACAATCCTCTGGCCCTGCGGGTTATAAGGAATGCCATGGATTAATTGGATTCCCAGTTGATGACAGAAGGTGGTGAAACGGGCCGATGTATAAGCCGGGCCACTGTCTGTTTTGAGGACCTTAAGAATGCCCTAGGCAGCAAACATCTGCCAGCAAACGGCAATCACATCTGTAGCCTTTTCTCCAGCTCTTGGGGTGGCTATAATCACCCCAGAATAGGTATCTATTGCAACATGGAGGAATTGCAACCGTCCAAAACTAGGATCATGCGTGACGTCCATTTGACAGATGTGGTTTGGCCTTAGTCCTCGAGGATTGACTCCCAGGGAGGGTACAGGTAACGAAGTCACACAATGCTTACAGGATTTAACTATTGCACGGGCCTGTTCACGAGTAATGGGGAACTTGATGCGAAGGGTTTGTGCATTGACATGGAACAAAGAGTGTAGGTGCTCTGCTTTTTGGACTGGTGTCAGGGTAGGAAATACAAACACTGCTCTGGCAGCTAGGTCCGCTTGTGAATTACCTTCTGCCAGCGGGCCTGGGAGACCAGAATGAGCACGTATATGCAAAATGCAGAATGGATTAGCTCGTGCCCAAATTTCCTGTTGTATAGCTGTGAACAGCTCACAAACGGTGGAAGAAGCTTTTATTTGTCCCACTGATTCCAAGGAGGAGACTACATTGACCACATATTGGCTATCAGATAGAATATTATAAGGCTCATGGCAGTGTTGGAAAAT
>NW_008342280.1:0-6231 GCF_000622305.1 Nannospalax galili | reverse complement strand
GTTGTGACATCACAAGGCTCCAGTGTGACATCAGAATGCTCCAATGTGCCAACACTATTGCCCAATATATTGCTCCAATGTACCATCACAGTATTCCATTGTGACATCACAATTATCCACTGTGACATCACAATGCTCCAATGTGACATCACAATATTCCAATTTGCCATTCAGAGTGTTACAATATGACTTCACAATGTACAATTTTGACTTCACAATGTTTTAATATAACATCACAATGCTCCGATGTGCCAAAACTATCTGCCAAAGTACCATTATATTGCTCAAATATGTCATCACAGTGTTACAATATGCCCTCACAATATTCCCTTGTCACATCACAATCCTCATATATGATATCAAAGTGCTCCATGGGGCCATCACAATGTTCCAATTTGACTTCACAATGCTCCAATGTGACATCAAAATGCTTCAATGTGCCAACATTATCGCTCCATGTGAAATAAAAAGGCTTTATGGTGCCATCACAAGATTACAATATGACTTCATAATGATCCATTGTTACACCACAATGCTCCAATGAGAAGTATCAATGCTCCAATGTGCCAAACTTATCCCCACTTGTGCCATTATATGGCTAAAATGTGCCATAACATTTTAATAATGTTTTCTCTAGGTTCCCTTGTGCCATCACAATGATTAAAATGTGACATCACAATGCTCCATTGTGACATCACAGTGCTATAATTTGCCAAAACAATCGCTCCATGTGCCATCACAATCCTCCATGATGCCATCAAAATGTTACAATATGACTACATAATGTTCCATTGTGATATCAGAATGCTCTTTGTTTCATCACTATGCGCAATTGTGTCATTACAATGATCCATTGTGCCGTCACCATGCTCAATTTGCAAACACAGTGCTCAATGTCCCCTCATAAGCCCCCAATGTGACATCACAATGATCCATGGAGCCATCACAATTTTATAATATGACTTCACAATGTTCCATTGTGACATTACAAGGCTCCAATGTGACATCACAATGCTCTAATGTGCCAACACTATCACCCCATGTGCCATTATATTGCTCCAATGTGCCATCACAATGTTACAGTATGACTTCATAGTGTTCCATTGTGACATCATAAGGTTCCATTGTGACTTGAAGTCCTCCATTGTGACATAAAAATGCTCCACTTTGTGAACACTACCAACTCATGTGCCATTATATTGCTGTAATGTGACATCACAATGTTACAATATGACTTCACAATGCTCCAATGTGACATCACAATGATCCAATATTCCAACACTGTGGCCCCATGTCCCATCACAATGATCTGTGGTGCCATCACAATGTCAAAATATGACTTTACAGTGATCCATTGTGTTATAACAGTGCTCTAATGTGACATCCCAATTCTCCAACATTCCAAAATTTTCCCCCTGTTTGCCCTTATATTGCTCCAATATGCCATCCCAATGTTACAATAGGACTTCTAAGGTTGCAATGTGACATCACAATGCTCCTATGTAACAATACTATCGCCCCATGTGACTTTTTGTTGCGCCAATGTTCCATGACAATATTACAATATGACTTCATAATGTTCCATTGTGACATCACAATGCTCCAAAGTCTCATCACAATGCTCAAATATTCCAACACTATTGCCCCAACACTGTTGCTTCACAGTGCCATCAAAATGTTACAATATGACTTTTTAATGTTCCTTTGTCTTTTCACAATGCTCCGTTGTGATGTCACAGTGCTCCAGTATGCCAATATTTTTGCCCCATGTGCCTATATATTGCTACATAGTGCCTTCAAAATGTTACAATACGAATTCACATTGTTCCTTTCTGACATCACAATGTTCCAATGTAACACTATTGCCCCTTGTGCCATTGTATTGTTTCCATGTGCCATCACAATGCTAACCTATGGCTTCTCAGTGTTCCTTTTTGACATCACAGTACTCCAATGAGCCAATACAATCGCCCCCTGTACCAATATCTTGCTCCAATATGCCATCAAAATGCTACAATATGACTTCTCAATGTTCCCTTATAACATCTCAATGCTCCAATGTGCTAACACTACGATCCCAAATGTGCCATCACAATGTTACAATATGATTTCACAATAATTCGTTATTACTTCACAATGCTCCATGGTGCCATCACCGTGTTACAATATGACTACAAAATGTACCAATATGCAAATACAATGCTGTAATATGACATCACAATGGTTTAATCTGCCAATACCATAGGTCCATGTGCTAGTATATTGCTCCAAAATGCCAACGATGTTACAATATGACTTCTGAATATTCCCTTTTTACATTGCAATGCTCGAATGTGACATCACAATGGTTTAATCTGCCAATACCATAGGTCCATGTGCTAGTATATTGCTCCAAAATGCCAATGATGTTACAATATGACTTCTGAATATTCCCTTGTGTGACATTGCAATGCTCGAATGTGACATCACAATTCTCCAATATGCCAACATTATTGCCCAACGTACCATTATTCTGCCCCAATTTGGCATCAAAATGTTAAAATATAGCTTCACAATGTTACATTTTGACATTACGGTAATCCATTGTGCCATCACAATGTTACATTATGATTTCACAATGATGGATTGTGTCATCACAATGCCCCACAAAGTTACATTATGATTTCATAATGTTCAAAGTGTCATCACAATGCTCCAGCTTGTCAACACAATGCTCCACTGTGAAATCACAATGCTCCAATGTGCGATTACATGCTCCAAAGTCTCAACACTAATGTCACAATGCTCCATTGTGCCATGACAATGTTACAATTTGACTTCACAATGTTCGATTGTGTCATAACAATGCTCCAGGGTGTCATTGCAATGCTCCACTGTGAAACCACAATTCTCCAATTTGCCAACACTATCGCCCCGTGTGCCATTATATTGCTTTAATGTCCCATCACAATGTTACAATATGACTTCTCAATATTCTATTGTGACTTCTGAATTCTCCAATTTGACATCATAATGCTCCAGTGAATATGACTTTACAATAATCCATTCTGATGTAACAAGGCTTGAATATGACACCATAATGCTCCAATGGGCAAACACTTTCACCACATGTGTTCCAATGTGCTTTCACAATGTTCCAATGTGACATCACAATTATCCAGTGTGACCTCACATTGCTCCAATATGCCATCACAGTGTTGCATTGTGACATCACAATTGTGACATCACAATGCTCCAATGTGACCTCACATTGCTCCTATATGCCATCACAGTGTTCCATTGTGACATGACATGCTTCAATTTGAAATCACAGTGCTCCAATGTGCCAACTCTAACCCATGTGCCATTATATTGCTCAAATGTGTCATCACCATTTTATAAAATGACTTCTCTACCATCCATTGTGCGATCATAATGCAACTCTATGCCATCACAATGCTCATTTTGCCAATATGATGAGTATTTGTGTCATTACTTTGATCCATTGAGTCGTCATGATGCTCAATATTGTGCATGATATTTCATTTTTAACTATTTGATAACATTCCTTGCTTATTTGTAGTGGGCCATAGGGCCTCTAAGTCATTCCTTAACCCCTTAGATCCTAAAAAATCATTTCATGTTAGGGACTTATGAAGCCATCTTTCCCAGCTATTTTTCCAATCCTTAACTGCTCCAATGTGACGTCACAATTTAACCATATGACCTCACAATGTGACATCACAATTTAACCATATGACCTCACAATGTGACATCACATTACTCCAATGTGCCAACACTATTGCCCCATGTGCCATTCTATAGCTCAAATGCGCCATCACACAGTTAAAATATGACTTCAAAATGGTCCAAGGTGATGTCACAATCCCCCAATGTGACATCACAATGCTTCAGTGTTCCTACACTATCGCTTCATGTGCCAGCACAATGCTCTACGGTGCCATCGCAATTTTACAATATGACTTCACCGAGTTCCATTGTAATATCACAGTGATCCTGTATGATATCACAATGCCAAATGTGACATCACAGTGCTCTAATATGCCATCACAATGTTCCAATATGACTTCACAATGTTCCAAAGTGATTTAACTATGCTTCAATGAGAAACCACAATTCTCCAATGTTCCAACTCTATCTTCCCGTGTGCCATTATACTGCTGCAATGTGTGATCACAATGTGACATTATGATTCTCAAAGTTCCATTTGGAAATCACAATGCTCCAGTGTGATATCACAATGCTCAATTGTGATGACACAATGCTCCAATGTGACATCACAATGCTTCACTCTCCCAACACTATTGCTTCATGTGCTCATCACAATTCTCCAGAACGTTACATTATGATTTCAAAATGATCGATTGTGTCATCACAATGCTTCTGGTTGTCATCACAATGCTCCAATGTGCCATTACAATGCTCCAAAATCTCAACACTAACGCCACGTGTGACATTAGAGTGCTCCAATATATCATGACAATGTTACAATTTGACTATGCAATGTTCCAATGTGACATCACAATGCTCCAATGTGACATCGCAATGCTCCAGTATGCCAACACCATGGCCCCTTGTGCCATTATATTGCTCCAGTGTGCCATCACAAGGTTACAATATGACTTCACAATGTTCCATTGTGACATCACAGTGATCCAGTGTGAAAACGAATTCTCCAATGTGATATCACAGTGCTCCAATTTGCCATCACAATGTTACAATATGACTTCACAATGTACCATTGTGATATTCCAATGCTCATTGTGCTATCAATATGCACATTTATGCTCAAATTGCAAACATGGTGCTCAGTGTACCCTCACAGAGTCACAGTGTGGCCTCACAGTTATCCATGGTGCCATCACAATGTTACAATATGACTTATTAATGTTCCATTGTGACATCACAATGTTGCAATGTGACATCACAATCATCGAATGTGCCAACACTATGGCCACAAGTGCCATTATTTTGCTCCAATGTTCCATCAAAATGTTACAATACCACATCACAATGTTCCATTGTTACATCACAATGCTCCTTGGTGTCATCACTATGTTACAATATAACTTCACAATCCTCCAATGTGAAATTACAATGCTGCAATATGACATCACAATACTCCAACGTGCCAACACTGTCACCTCATGTCCCATTATAGTGCTCCAATGTCCCATCACAATGTTACAATATTATAAATGTTACAATATGACTTCCCGATGTTCCATTGTTACATCACAATGCTCCTTGGTGTCATCACTATGTTACAATATAACTTCACAATCCTCCAATATGAAATTACAATGCTGCAGTATGACATCACAATACTCCAACGTGCCAACACTGTCACCTCATGTCCCATTATTGTGCTCCAATGTCCCATCACAATGTTACATTATTTCTCAATGTTCCATTTTCACATCACAATACTCCACTGTGACATCTCAATGCTCCAATGTCCAGCACTATCACCCCATATGCAGTATATTGCTACACTTTGTCATTACAATGCTACAATATGACATCACAAAGTTCCATTGAGACACCACAATGCTCCAATATGCCAATACTATTGCCCCATGTGCCTACATATAATATTACAATATGACTTCACAGTGTTCCATTGTGACATCACAATGCTCCAATGTGAAATCACAGTGTTCCAATGTGCCAACACTAACCCCACATGTGCCATTATATTGCTCAAATGTGTCATCACAATTTTATTATATGACTTCTCAGTGTTCCATTGTGCCATCACAACTCACCTATATGCCATCACAATGCTCATTGTGTCAACATGATGCAAAATTGTGTCATTACCGTGATCCATTGTGTCATTATCTTCTCAATATGCAAACATGGTGCTCAATGTCCCCTCACAATCTGCAAATTTGACCACACAATTCTCCATAGTAATATCACAATGTTAAATATGACTTCACAATGTTCCATTGTGACATTATAATGGTCCAATGTGCAAACACTATCTCCCCATGTGCCATTATATTGCTCCAATGTGCCATCACAATGTAGCAATATGACTTCACAATGTGACTTCACAATACTGCAATGTGCCAACACTATTGCCCATGTGCCATTATATTGCTACAATGTGACACCACAATGTTCCAATGTGACATAACAATGCTACAATATAACAACACTATCGCCAAAGTCCCATGACAGTGTTACAATAGGACTTCACAATGTTCCGTGTGACATCACAAG
>NW_008342279.1:16267-26629 GCF_000622305.1 Nannospalax galili | reverse complement strand
CCCCAACCCAAACACGAACCATAACCCTAACCCAAACCCTAACCCTAACCCAACCCTAACGTCTAACTCCAGCTCTAGCCATAACCATAACTCTATCCCTAACCATAACACTAACACTAAACTTTAACTCGTAAAAACAACCCCTAACACTAACTTTAACCCGAACCCAAACCCGAAACCTATCCCTAACCCTAATCCCTAAACCTAAACCTAACCCGAATCTGAACTCAAACCCGAACCCGAACCCTAACTGTAACACTAACCAGAACCAGAACCCGAACCCAAACCTGAACCCTAATCCGAACCCAAACCCAAACCCAAACATGAACCCCAACACCAACCTCAACCCCAGCTCCAGCCCGAACCCCAGTCCCAACCCAAACACGAACACTAACCAGATACCTTACCCGAACCCGACCCCGAACCATAACCCTAACCATAACCTCTAAACTAACTTAACCTGAACTCAAAACCTAACTGAACCCTAAACCGAACCCTAACCCTAACCAAACCTGAACCCTAATCCTAACAGTAACCCTAACTCTAACCCTTAACCCATCACCCTAAACACAGCCCAAGCCCTAGCCATAGCCCTAAACATAACCTTAACCCCTAACCCCTAACCTCTAACTCTAACACTAACCCTAACCCTAAACCTAACCCTAACCACAAGAACAAGCCCAACTCCAACCCCAACACCTAATCCTAGCACTAACCTTAACCCATAAACCTAACCCATCCCTCATACTAAACCTAACCCTTACCTCTAACCCTAACCCTAACCCGAACCCTAACCCAAATCCTAACTCGAACCCAAACCCGATCCTGAATCCAAGCCCTAGCCTAGCCCTGTCCTTAGCCTTAGCCCTATCCTAAACCTTACTTTAACCCTAACCCTAACCCCAACCCGAACCCTAACATGAATCCGAAAATTCACCCTAACCCAAACCCAAATCCTAACGCTATCACTAACTCTAACCCTAACCCTAACTTCTAAACCTAACCCTAAACATAACCCTAAACCAAACCCGAAACTGAAACCAAAACCGCACCCAAAACCGAAACTGAACCCTAACCCTAATTCTAAAACTAGCTCTAGCACTAGCCCAAGCCCTAGCCCTAGCCCTAGATCTAGCCATAACACTAACACTAATCCTAACCATAACCCTAACCTGAATCTGAAACTTAGCCTTAACCCTCACCCTAACCCTAACCCTAAACTCTAACCCCAAGCCTAAACTCTAACCCTAACTGCAACCCGAACCCGAACATGAACTCTTACCTAACACTAACAAGAGCCAGAACCCAACCCTAACCCGAAGCTGAACACTAAACTGAACCCAAGCCCAAGGCCAACCCGAACCCTAGCCCCCGGCTCAGCCCAAGTCACAGCCCAAGCCTTAGCCCCAACATGCACCCTAACCCTAACCCTAACCCTAACTCTAACCCTAACACTACCCCTGACCCTGATGCTTAACCCCTAACCCATAACAGTAACCTTAACCTGACCCAGAATCCTAACCGTAACCCTAATCTCTAACCCTATCCATAACCCTAATCTGAACCCAAACCCGAACCCTAACCGTAACACTAACCAGAACCAGAACCCGAACCCGAACCTGAACTGTAATCCGAACCCAAACCCAAACACGAACCTGAACCCCAACCCCAACCCCAACTCCAGGCCGAACCCCAACCCCAGTCCAAACCCAAACACGAAACCTAACCTGATACCTTACCCGAAACCAAACCCAAGCCATAACCCTAGCCCAAACTCGAAACTGAACCCAAATCCTAACCCTAACCCGAATCCTAACCGAGTCGGAACCATAATCCTAACACTAACCCTAAACCTAACCCTAACCCTAGCCCAATGCCCTAGTCCTAGCCCTATCCCTAACCCTTAACCCTTCACCCTAACCCCAGCCCTAGCCCTAGCCCTAGCCCTAAGCATAACTCTAACCCCAAAGCCCTAACCCCTAACTCTAACCTTAACCCTAAAACTAACCCTAACCCCTAACACTAACCCTAACCCTAAACCTATCCCTAACCACAAGAACAAGCCCAAAACCATCCCCAACCCCTAATCCGAACTCTAACCTTAACCCTAAACCTAACCTTAAGCCCTAACCCTAACCACAAGAACAAGCCCAAACCCATCGCCAAATCCTAGTCCTAAATTTAACCCTAAACCTGAACCTAACCCTTACACATAACACTAAACCTAACCCGAACCCTAACCCAAACCCGAACCCTAGCCCTAGCTATAGCCCTAGCCCTACCCCTATCCATAGCCTTAGCCCTATCCTAGCCCTAACCCTAACCCTAACCCTAAATCTAACCTGAACCTGAACCCTAATATGAACCCGTAACTGAACTCGAACCAAACCCAAACCCTAATGCTAACACTAACCCTAACCCTAAACTTTAAACCTAACCCTAACCCTAACACTAACCCTAAAACCAACTCAAACCTGAAACCAAAACCAAAACTGAAACCGAACCCAAACCCTAACCCTAAAACTAGCCCTAGCCGTAGAACTAGCCCTAGATCTAGCCATAACCCTAACCCTAACCCGAATCTGAACCCTAACCCTAATCCAAACCGGAACCTGAACCCAAACAAGAACCCTAACACTAACCAGTGCCAGAATCTGAGCTCTAAACTGAAGCCGAACACTAATCCTATCCCGAACCCGAACACTAACCTGAAACCCAAGCCCATCCCCAGCAGCAAACCGAGGCCCAGCCCCAGCCCCAACCTGAACCCAAATCCGAACCCTAGCCCTAGCCCTAAACCTAAACTCTTAACTCTAACCCTAGTCCTAGACCTAGCCATAGGTACAGCATAGCCTTAACCCTAAACCTAAACCAAACTCTAACCGTAACCCGAACTCCTAACCCAAACCCTAACATTAAGACTAACCCTAACCTCTAACCCTAACTGTAACCCTAAACGGAACCCAAACCTGAACCCTAACCTGAACCATTACCTGAACTCGAACCCGAGCCCTAACCCAAATTCTAATCTACCCTAACCAAAACCTGAAACCAAAACTGAACACAAACCGTAACAATAACCTTATCCCATACCCTAACACGAACACGAACTTTAACCCAAACTCCTCCGAACCCTAAACCTAATCCGAACCCGAACCCTAATCCGAACCTGAACCCAAACACTAACATCAACCCCAACCCCAACCCTAGCTGCAAACCAATCCCCAGTCCCAGCCCCAGCCTGAGCCCCAACCTGAACCCGAAGCTGAATCCTAGTCCTAGCCTTTGCCTTAGCTCTAACCCTTAACCCTTACCCCTAACCCTAGCCCTAGCCCAAGCCCTAGCGCTAGCCCTAGCATTGCCCTAACTCTAAACCTAACCCTAACCATAACCCTAACCAGAACCCCTAACCCGAATCCTAAACCTACGCCTAACCCTAACCCTAACCCGAACCCGAACCCAAACCTGAACCCTAACCTGAACCCTTACCCTTACCTGAACCCGAACCCTAATACTAATCCTAAACTCTAACCTAACCCTAACACGAACCAGAACCCGAAACCAAACCCGAAAACTAACACGCACCAGAACCCAAACCTGAACCCTAAACCGAACCCTAACATGAAACCTAACATGAACCACAACCCGAAACCGAACCCTTACCAAAACCCGAACTTGAACCCGAACCTGAACGCAAGCTCTAACCCTAACCCTAACCCTAAGCCTTATCCTAACCCTAAACTCTAACCGTAACCCTAACCAAAACACAAACCCAAACCCTAACCTGAACCCGAACATGAACCCCAACCCCATCCCCAACCCCAATCCTAGCCCCAGGCTCAGACCGAGCCCCAACCCCAGCCTTTTCACCAACCTGCACCCTAACTCTAACCCTTACCCTAAACCTAGGATTAACCCTAATTCTTAACCCTAACCGTAAACCTAAACCTAGCCCTAGACCTAGCCCTAGCCCAAGGCCTAGCCCTAGCCCTAACACTAACCCTAATTCCTAACCCTAACCCTTACCAGAACCATAACCAAAGCCGAAACTGAACCCGAACCCGAACAGGAACTGTAACCCTAACTCTCAGCCTAAATCTAAACCTAGACCTAGCCCTAGCCCGAGCCCTACCTCTTAACCCTAACACTAACCCTAACCCAAACCCACCCTAACTGCTAAGCCTATCCCTAAACCAAACCCTAACAGGAACCTGAAACATAACCTGAACACGAGCCTTAACCCTAACCCTAAATGCTATCCCTAACAGTGAACCTAACAGTAACCTAAACACTAACTGAAACCGGACCCCAGAACCAAACCAGAAACCTAACACAAACCCTAATCAGAACATGGACCAGAACATGAACCCGAAACAGAACCCCAAACCCAGGCCCTGCGCCAGCACGAACCCGAACCTGAACATGAACCAGAACCGTAAACCTAAACAACGTCCTAGTCCTAGCCCTCTCCCTTACTCTAGCCCTTCCCCTATGCCTAACTCTAACTCTTAACCTTTAACCTTAACCCTAGCCCTAGCCGTAGACCTAACCTTACTCCGAACAATAACCCTAATCCCTAACCTCTAACCGCTAATCCTAAATTTAACCCTAACCCTAACAGTAACCCAAACCCTAATTCTAACCCTAACCCTAACCGTAACCCTAACCTCTAACTCTAATCCTAATCCGAACCCTATCCCTAAGCCTAACACTATTGCTAAACCCCTAACACCTAATTGTAACCCTAACCCTAAACATAACCCTAACACTATTGCTAACGCTAACCCAAACTCTACCAGAAAGCCTACTGTGCTTTCTATGGGAAAGCAAGCACTTTGTAACAGATGTGACACATATTTTTCTTAAGCAGCCTGATGGACACTGATGCCGCATTCCCTTTTTATACAACTCATGAAGACCTTTGTGAAATGAGAAATTCTATTGTTTTTTCTTTTTAACTACAGTAAGTAACTATCCCTAACATTAACCCTAACACTAAGGCTAACCTAACCCTAACCCTAACAAGTAACCCTAACACTAACCTTAACCCTAAGCCTCCCCTGCACTAACCCTAACCCTAACACTACCCTAACCCTACTAACCTTAACCCTAAACCTCCCCTGCACTAACCCTATCCCTAACACTACCCTAACCCTAACCCTAATGCTAACCTTAACCCTAACACTAAACCTAGCCCTAACCCGAAACCTAACCCTAACCCAAACCTCTAACCCTAACTCTAACCCTAGCCCTAAAACTAACCATAACCTGAACCCAAATAGTAACACGAAACCTAGACTTAACCCTAGCCGTAGCTCTAACCCTAGCCCTAACCCTAACACGAACCTGTAACCCTAACCCTAATCCTACCGCTTACCCTAACTGAACATGAACCCGAACACAAACCGTAATCCTAACCCGACCCTGACCCTGAACACAACCCCAAGCCTAACCTCAGCCCCAGCATCAGCCCCAGCTCCAAACTGAACACGAACCTGAACCGTAATGATAACCTCTAACGCTAACCCAAACCCAAACTCGAATCTGAACCCAGACTTGAGCCCTAGCCCTAGCTCTAAACCTAACCCGAAACCAAACTCGAACCCGAACCTGAACCCTAGATATAGCCCTAGCCCTAGCCCTCACTGGAGCAATAACCCTAACCCTAACATGTAACCCTAACCCTAACTCTAACCCTAAAACTAACACCAACACTATCCCTAACCTTAATCCTACCCTAACCCCAACCCTAACCCTTAAACTAACCCTAACCATAACCATAAACTTAACCGTAACCCGAACGCTAGCCCTAACCCTAACCCTAACTGTAATGCTAACAGTAAAACTAACATCAAACCCTAACTGTACCCCTAACCAATACATGAACACGAAACCGAAACCGAACCTGAACCCAACCCCTAACCCTAACCCTAATCCTAACCCGAAACCTAAACCTAACCCTAACCTCTAACATGAACCCTAACCCTAACCTTAAGCCTAACCTCTTACCCTAACCCTAACTCGAACCTGAATCCGAACCAGAAACTGCTAACCGTAAACCGTAATCCTAGCACTAGCCCTAACCCTAAGAATTAACCCTAACCCTAACCCTGAACCTAGCCCTTACCCTAGCCCCAGCCCTAGCACCAACCCTAACCCTAACCTCTAACACTAACAATAAACCTAACCCTAACCTGAACCGTAACCCTAACTTGAACCCTAACATGAAACCGATCACGGACCCGAACCTGAACCCAAACCACAGCCTGAAACCTAGCCCTAACCCTAAGAATTAACCCTAACCCTAACCCTGAACCTAGCCCTTACCCTAGCCCCAGCCCTAGCACCAACCCTAACCCTAACCTCTAACACTAACAATAAACCTAACCCTAACCTGAACCGTAACCCTAACTTGAACCCTAACATGAAACCGATCACGGACCCGAACCTGAACCCAAACCACAGCCTGAAACTGAACCCAAAACCGAACCTTAACCAGAACTCAAACCCGAACCCAAACCCGAACCTTATTCCTAAACCTAACATCTAAACCTAAACTTAACCCTAACCCAAAATGAACCCGAACCTGAAACCGAACCCGAGTCCTAGCCCTTACCCTAACCCTAACCTGATCCTATCCCTGAACACTTAAACCTTATCCCTAACCCTCACTCTAACCTTCTCCTAATACTAACCATAAAACTAACCCTACCCTAATGAAATCCATAACCCCAACATCAAACCTAACCCCAGCCACATCCCCATCCTCAGCCACAACACGAACCCGAACACTAATCCTAAACGTAGCCCAAGCCCTAGCCTTACCCATAACCCTTAAAGCTTAACCCTAACCTTAGCCCTAGCCCTAGCCCTAGCCCTAACCCTAACCCTAACAATAATCCTAACCCCAACCCCTAACCCCTAAGAATAACCTTAACCCTAACTCTAAACATAAACCCTAACCCTGACCCCCAAAACAACCCCAATCCCAAACCCAAACCCAAACCCTAATCCTAACCTTAACCCTAACCCAATCCTAACCCTAACCCTAAACATAACCCCTAACCATGACCCAGGCCTAACCCTAAACCTAACCCTAAACCTAACCCTAACCTTTAACCCTAAACCTAAGCCAAACCCTAACCGTAACCCTAACCCTAACTCTAACCCTAACCCTAAACCTAACCCTAAACCTAACCCCTAACCATAACCCAGCCCTATCCCTAAACCGAACCCTAACCTTTAACCCTAAACGTATGCTGAACCTTAACCCGAACCCGAAACTGAACCTTACCCCTAGCCCTAGCCCTATCCCTAGCTCTAACTCTAACTCTAAACTGAACCTGAACCCGAACTTGATTCCTAGCCCTAGCCCTGGCCCTACCCTAACCCTAACCCTAACCCGACAAAAACATGAACGCCAATCCCAACCCGAACCAGAACACTAACTCTAACCCGAAACCGAAACCAAACCGTAAACCTAAACCTAGCCCTAATCCTAGCCCGAGCCCTAGTGCTATCCCTACCTCTGAATATTATCCCTAACCCTAACCCTAATACTAACCCTAGCCCTAGCCCTAGCACTAGCCTTAACCCTAAACCTAACTCTCATGCCAACCTAATATTAACCCTAAACTTTATCTCTAACCGGACCCCGAAACCAAACCCTAACCCAAAAGGAACCGAGCCCCTCCTCCATTCCCATTCCCAAACCCCGCCCCAGCCCCATTTCAGGCCCAGCCCCTGCCAGAACCCTAATTAGAAGTCAAACAAGAACACGAACTTGTACCCGAACACTAGCCCTAACACTAAACCTAAACTTAGCCCTAGCCCTAGCCATAACCATAACCCTAACCCTAAACTCTCACCCTAACCCAAATCTGAACCCTAAACCTAACCTCCAACCCTAACCCAAACCCAAACCCAAACTCGAAGACAAACCCTAACCCTAACCAACCACCTAGCCCTAGCACTACCTCTTAATCCTAACCGTAACCCTAACCCAATCCTAACCCTAACCCTAACCCTAAACCGAACCAGATACCGAACCCTAACTCTAACCCTAACCTCTAACCCTAACCCTAACCCTACCACTAAGACTAACCCGAAACCTAACCCTAACACTAACCTGTACCAGACCCCGAACCATAACCCTAACTCTAACCTCTAAACTAACAACCGAAACTCAAAACCGAACTGAACCCTAACCCAAACCCTAACCCTAACCGAACCAGAACCATAATCCTAACAGTAATCCTAACACTAAACCTAGCTCAATGACCTAGCCCTTGCCCTAGCCCTAACCCTAAACCCAACCCTAGCCCTAGCCATAGCCCTAAACATAACTTTAACCCCTAACTTCTAACTCTAACCCTAACCCTAACCCGACACCTAACCCTAACCGCAGGAATAAGCCCAAACACAACCCCAACACCTAATCCTAGCACTAACGTTAACCCATAAACCTAACCCATCCCTCATACTAAACCTAACACTTACCTCTAACCCTAACCCTAACCCAAACCCTAACCCAAACCCTAACTCGAACCCGAACCCGATCCTGAATCCTAGCCCTAGGCTATCCCTTCCTTAGCCTTAGCCCTATCCTAAACCTAACTTTAACCCTAAACCTAACCCCAAACTGAACCCTAACATGAATCCGAATATTAACGCTAACCCAAACCCAAACCCTAATGCTAACACTAACCCTAACCCTAATCCTAACTTCTAAACCTAACCCAAACCCTAACCCTAAACCGAACCCGAAACTGAAACCAAAACCGAACCCGAAACCGAAACTGAACCCTAACCCTAACTCTAAAACTAGCTCTAGCAATAGCTCTAGCCCTAGCCCTAGCCCTAGATCTAGACATAACACTAACCCTAACCGTAACCATAACCCTAACCTGAATCTGAAACCTAGCCTTAACCCTAACTTGAAACCTAACATGAACCAGAACCCAAACCCGAACCCTAACACTAAACCTAACCCTTACCAAAACCCGAACCTAAACCCAAACTTTAACCCTAACCCTAACCCTAAGCCTTATCCTAACCCTAACCTCTAAACTTAAACCTAACAAAAACCCGAACCCAAATCCTGACCTGAATCTGAACCTGAACTCCAACCCCAACCCCAATCCTAGCCCCAGGCTCATCCTGAGCGCCAACCCCAGCCTTATCACCAACCTGCAACCTAACTCTAACCCTAACCCTAAACCTAGCATTAACCCTAATTCTTAGCCCTAAACCTAAACTTAGCCCTGGGCCTAGCCCTAGCCCAAGGCCTAGCCCTAGCCCTACCACTAACCTTATTGCCTAAGCCTAACCCTAACCAGACCCAAAACCAAAGCCGAAAATGAACCCAAACCCGAACACGAACTGCAACCCTAACCCTCACCCTAAAACTAAACCTAGACCTAGCCCTAGCCCGAGCCCTCCCTCTAAATCCTAACACTAACGCTATCCCAAACCCAACCCTAACTGCTAACCCTATCCCTAAACCTAACCCTAACCAGAACCCGAAACAACCTGAACCCGAGCCCTAACCCTAACCCTACACGCTATCCCTAACCCTGAACCTAGCCGTAACCCAAACACTAACCAAAACCGGACCCCGAAACCAAACCTGAAACCTAACCTAAACCCTAATCAGAACACGAACCAGAACATGAACCTGTAACAGAACCCCAAACACAGGCCCTGCGCCAGCACGAACCCGATCCTGACTCTCACCCTAACTCTAATCTGTAGGAAACCTGGATGGCATGTCCTAGGGTGAGATGAGCCTAAAACTTTAAGTCCAAACTACGTTCTCTGCTAAAGGGAGGACTGCTGACAACAACAGCTCTGATATCCCCACTTTTTAAAATTTTTACAAAAACTTTATTGAAAATTTCATACATGCATATAAGGTATTTTGCTTAAATCCATGCCCACTACCTCCCCTTCAACATTCCCGCTTCTGAAGAGGTAACCCTAAAATCTTTTAAGGATTAGATACAAGCTCCCAAAGACTTGTGACATTTTTGGCCTTGGAACAGAGTATGTTGCTAACAAGCCCAAGGGCATTTTGACTTTTAGCCAAGAAACTGGCTACATTTCTTTCGAGTCTTTTTACCCTAGCTGCCTAGCCAATTCCTACCTCCTATTCTTATCACACCGTCCTCTGAAGAGGTTACCCAAATCGCCAATAGAAAATAGGGACGCCGACCACTCTGGCTTCTTCCATGCTGAACAGGGGTGCAGGGTGAGGCAATTGGGGTACCCCTTCAGTGGGCCTATCTAAAAGACTCCCAAGTTGCATAACTTTTGTCTCTAAGGGGAGAAGAAAGTCCTTGAATCATGAATGGGAGATGTGAA
>NW_008342279.1:8040-16079 GCF_000622305.1 Nannospalax galili | reverse complement strand
TTGTAGCTGGAAGGTCAAAGTTAGTAAGATTAAGATGGCTAGATATTTCCAGAAAGGAAGGAATAATAAGACTTTTAAGCAAGTTTGTTAAAGGTCTGAGTAAGTTTATAGAAGTACAAGGCAGTTGCCATTGTTACAATAGTTAATGTTACAACAAAGAATTTTTTTTCAGTCTACTTCTCTGACTTGTGCTAAACACCTAGACACAGCCTGGAATTAAATAAATGCAGACAAGTGTTATAGTTACCTACAGCTACAAAAGAATGTCCTTTTGTTTCTCTATATTATTCACTGTTGCCTTTAATGTTTTCCATTACCCATAACAAAATAATTTAACACAAGAATTAGATTTTTGCCTCGTGAAACAAGATGGGGTCCAAAAGAAAACAATTCCCTTTTTGGTGAGCTTAGGGTTGGGGTTAGGGTTAGGGTTAGAGTTAGGGTTAGAGGTAGGGGTAGGGGTAGGGGTAGGGGTAGTGTTAGGGTTAGGGGATTGGGTTGGGGTTGGGGTTGGGGTTAGAGGTTAGGGATTAGGAGTGAGGGTTAGGGTTAGGGTTAGGGGTTAGGGGTTAGGGGTATGTGTTAGGGTTAGGGTTAGGGGTTAGGGTTAGGGTTTTAGGGTTAGGGCTAGGGTTAATGTTTGGGGTTAGGTTTAGGGGTTAGGGTTAGATTTAGGGGTTAGGGGTCAGGGGTTTGGGCTTAGGTTTAGGGTTAGGGTTTGGTTAGGGTTAGAGTTAGCTTTAGGGTTAGGTTATGATTAGGTTAGGATTAGGGTTAAGGTTAGGGGCTAAACGTTAGGGGTTAGAGTTAAGGTTAGGATTAGGGTTAGGTTAGGGATAGGCATACGTTTAGGTTTATGGTTAGAGGTTAGGGTTAGGGTTAGGGTTTTAGGGTTAGTGTTAGGGTTAGGGTTAGTGTAGGTTTAGGGTTAGGGTTAGGGTTAGTGTTCGGGCTAGGTTTAGCATTGGGTTAGGGTTAGGGTTAGGGTTAGGGGTTGGGGCTGGGGTTAAGGTTGTTAGGATTGTTAGGGTTGTTAGCGTTAGTGTAAGGTAGGGTTAGGGTTAGGGGCTGGGGTTAGGTCTCAGGGTTAGGGTTAGTTTAGGTTAGGGTTAAGGGTTAGGGGTGAGGGTTACGTTAGGGTTAGGTTTAGGGTAAGGGTAGGGTTAGAGTTAGGGTTGGGTTAGGGTTAGGGTTAGTTTTAGGGTTAGGGTTAGGGTTAGGGTTAGCGATAAGTTTAGGTAAAGGGTCATGGTTAGGGACAGTTTAGCATAAGGGTTAAGATAAGTTTGGGTTATGGTAAGGCTTAAGGTTGGAGAGTTAGTGTTAGAGAGTTGCAGTTATCGTAAGGGGTTTAGGATTAAGTATATGGTTAGGGATCGGATTAGGATTAAAGTTAGATTTCGCATTATGGGATAGTGTTCTGTATATGTTTAAGGTTAGGGTTAGACTTTGAGATGTTTAGGGATAGTGTTAGCATTAGGTTTAAGGTTAGGGTTAAGATTGAGGCTATGGATAGGGCTAGGGTTAGGGTTAAGTTTAGGGTTAAGATTCTGCTTATTGATAGGGTTAAGGTAGGGTTACCGTTAGGGTTAGAGTTTTGGATAGGGATAGGTAGATAGAGTTAGGTATTGTTTTCAGTTTAGGGTTAGGGTTATGGTTAGGGATTCGTTTACGCTTAGGGTTTGGGTTAGGGTTAGGGTTAGGGCTAGGGTTAGAGCCTCCTGCTTCTGCCTGCTAAGTGCCGAGACTATAAGCATATTGGTGCCACTGCAGTATGGACTAAGTTTTTAAAAAGAACACCATAGAGGTGATGTTCCATTCCCATCACACCTTATCGTGGGGAAAGCCCTGTGAGAAGCCCACCACCAATGAATGGTGAGGGTTAGGGTTAGGGTTAGTGGGTTAGTGGTTAGGGTTTGGGGTTAGGGTTAGGGTTAGGGGTTATGGGTTAGCGGTTAGGGTTTGGGTTTAGGGGTAGGGGGTTAAGGTTAGTGTTGGATTAGGGTTAGGGTTAGGGTTAGGTTACGGTTAGGTTGGGTTTAGGGTTAGGAGTTGTTAGGGTTAAGATTGTTAGGGTTGTTAGGGTTGTTAGGGTGGTTAGGGTTAGAGATAAGGTTAGGTTAAGGGTCATGGTTAGTGATAGTTTATGGTTCAGGTTAAGATATGTTTGGGTTAGGGTAAGGGTTAAGGTTAGATGGTTAGGGTTAGATGGTTGGGGTTAGGGTTAGGTTAGGGTTAGGTTAGGGTTAGGTTAGGGTTAGGTTAGGGTTAGGTTAGGGTTAGGTTAGGGTTAGGTTAGGGTTAGGTTAGGGTTAGGTTAGGGTTAGGTTAGGGTTAGGTTAGGGTTAGGTTAGGGTTAGGTTAGGGTTAGGTTAGGGTTAGGTTAGGGTTAGGTTAGGGTTAGGTTAGGGTTAGGTTAGGGTTAGGTTAGGGTTAGGTTAGGGTTAGGTTAGGGTTAGGTTAGGGTTAGGTTAGGGTTAGGTTAGGGTTAGGTTAGGGTTAGGTTAGGGTTAGGTTAGGGTTAGGTTAGGGTTAGGTTAGGGTTAGGTTAGGGTTAGGTTAGGGTTAGGTTAGGGTTAGGTTAGGGTTAGGTTAGGGTTAGGTTAGGGTTAGGTTACGGTTAGGGTGGGATTAGGGTTAGGGTTAAGGTTAGGGTTAAGATTCAGGTTACAGATAGGTTTAGGGTTAGGGTTACAGGTTATGGATAAGGTTAAGGTAGGGTACGGTAAGGGTTAGAGTTTAGGATAGGGATAGGGTGTTAGGGTTAGGTATAGTGTTAGGGTTAGTGTTAGGGATTCGTTTAGGGTTAGGGTTAGGGCATTTTGCTTCTGCTTCCTAAGTCTGAGAGTGTGCCACTACAGTATGGACTAAGTTTTTCAAAAGAACACCATAGAACTGTTGTTGTTTTCCAATCATATCCTATGAAGGGGAAAGACCTGTGAGAAGCCCAACAGAAATGAATGGTGAGGCTTACCTTAACCACACTTTGCAGGTATGTGGTGTTTGTATGCAGAGTTTGTGTGTACACGGTAGCTGTGCAGAACATAAAAGTATGCAAAGAATGTGTCTGTACTTAGAATGTGTGTACATGGGATTAGTCTGTCAAGGTCCAGATTTATTCCTGAGGAAACCAGGTCATTACAGTGACGCCAGTGACTCCAGTGACAGAAAGGGTGGTCGGTATGGTTTGTGGGACTTTCTCCAGGGGAGAAGGGGTTCCCTCTAGACTGAGCCTCCTCCCAGCCTAATGCTGGACTTGGTCCACACCTTTCCTGGCAGGTAGGGCAACTTCCTACGTCCTGGGTCCAAGCAGCTGCAACTACCCAGCCTCCCTCCAACAGGCTTCCCTCCCAGGGTGGCCTCCCTTCAGAGGGAGTTGTCTGAGGGGTGTTTTCTTCCAGGGGATCTGGGGGAGCGATGGGGCAGTACATCTCCTATTTTGTGAGGGAGAACCTCAGATTTCTACTGAACTTTTCAGAAACTGTTCTTTGATTTGAGGAAGGAATCTCAAGGCCTGTCTGAGCTCAAGTTGGATTCATTCTTCATTTTAAAAATGTGTGTTTACTTAACTGAACAAAGAAATTTAAATTAAACCAGGAGTTAAGCATGACATAGAATCTCCTAAAAAGAAACCATAGCACAGTATTCTATTTTGTTTCTTCACTGCCGTAACAACACTCTGACCAATACGAATTTGGGGAAAAAAGAGTTTATTTGGTTTACATCTTCCAGGTCACAGTTCATGAGGGAGCCCAAGGTAGGAACTCAGGGCAGGACCCTGGAGGCAGGAGCTGAAGCAGAGGCCATGAGGGAATGCTGCTTATTGGCTTCCTTCTTTAGCCTGTGGCAGCCTGTTTCTTATACAACACAGACAACCTGCCCAGGCGTGGCACTGCCCACAGTGGGCTGGGCCCTCCCACATCACTCAACAATCAAGCAAATGCCCCACAGACCAGCCCAATAGAAGCAATTCCCTTATTGAGGGTCCTCCCTCTGCCCAGGTGTATCAAGTTGACAACTGAGTTTACCACAACCAGAAAAATCAAGGACTGCCTAATTTTCCAGCTGTTTACAGAGACAGATGCTTCTAGCTTCATATTAATTCTCTAAGTTTGTGGGTCCCTATTCTGAACTTATTAACTGACCTCCTACAGTTTTCTAAGTGGTCCTCATGATTTTGAGCCCTGAACCTGCTGAAGTCTCAGCATCCCACTGTCTAAACAAGCCATGCTTATCTCCCTTTTCCCTGATGTGGGTCTGTGATCCACCATTGCCAACTTGTTTCTGAGACCATTTACAAGTTACACATTTTTATTTTTCTTTCTAAAATATATCTTGGATCATAGTCCCCAAAGTGGCATTCTTGGGTTAAAGGGTGTGATCACATAGGACTCCCTAGTTAATTTCCAGAAAGAACTCAGGGATTGGTTTTGCAGCTTGTATTTCACTTATCCAGTGCTCACATGATGTCTGGAGCCAACATGTCACTTGTTGACTTTATTTGGGGCACTCAATTATGTGTTGTGTTATATTGACTGCGTTTATTGGATATTCATGATAATCAATTGATATCACACACTGCCCTTCTGCTAAAGATCTGCTTTAGCAGTCCATGGGAAGATTGAGGGCTTGGCTTTATTCTGGCCTAACAACACACTACTTAGACAATTCCTATTGTTTCTATTGTTAGTATATGTGTACCTGGGAAACAGAAATGAAGTAATTTGTGGAGGTGACCCTGCTAACAAGTATCTGAGGCCTGGAATAGTTTGCAGGTGTGTGAAGCTGTTGACTTTGAACCTTAACTGAATTTCCTTTTAGTGTCAGAGATAAATAAAATATAGTCCCTCTCCCAATACCTCATCAAAGGGCTACTGTAGCACCACCCTTTGCAATTCCAGGGTGTTGAAGTGGTAGCTGGGTACTCACAGTTTAAACCTTTAGCCTTGGCCTTAACGATCTTGAGGCCTTTGGTGAGTAAGAGGATTAATCCTCTGGGCTGTGATGGGCACACCTGGAGTTAATGGCTGTCTCTGAGGAGGTGAATGGAGTCTGTTTACATTCTGTGTTGAGGTTGAATCTGTTGAGGAAAAGCTGCTGTCTTCACTGGTGGCAGTTTATTGAGATTTTCTGCTCTCCAGGGTCCCCTGTTGTCCTCTATAATCAGGGTAATTACTACTGAATGAATTCAGGGTATTCATTGTATGCTTTTCGTAACCCCCAATAATATATATTGTGGGACCCTTAAGTAGTGGGTCTGTGAACCCAGCTGTGAGATATGAGATGATCAATAGTCACCAGAAGACAGTGGCATATCTGTCAACAACCCACAACTCCTGAAAGGCACCCTATTTGTGGTTCTTCAGAAGGTAGGCCCACACCATGTTCCTTTCCAAATTGAAAACTTGGTTTAGTTTCTTGTTACAGCCTAAGCAGTTCATAGTGAGGCTGGAGAGATGGTTCAGTGGTTAAGACCACTGGCTGCTCTAACAGAAGATCCGGATTAGAATCGTAGGACTACATGGTGGCTAACAACCACCTATGACTCCAGTTCCAGGAAATCCGACACTCTCTTCTATCTGCCACAGGCATTGCATGAAATGGGTGTACTTATATACATGTAGGCATAGCTAACTCATACATATAAATTTAAAAAAAATTATTTTTCTTTTAGAAAAGAATTGTGGGTAGTATAGTCATTTGGTCCCTTAGAAGAGAAATTCTTTCCTTTTTGCAAGATACAGCTGACCCCAGTGCTTACTTCACTCACCTGCACTAGGGCAGTCAAGGAGTCCATTGTGTACGCTGACAAGACTTTGTGTCCCTGCACAGTTTACTATGACACCCGACATCTTTGCCTTCCTCCCTTTAGGCCCATCATGGCTAATCTGATGTACAAATAGTCCTTCGTTCTATTTCCTGAACAAAAGACATTGTGTGTTTTTGCACAATGTAGTCCAGACCCAAAGATTACTTAAAAAGTAGTGAAGGTTCATGTGCTATTGGAATTACAAGTTTGGGGGCCATTCACAACAACATAGTTAGGGGCAGGGAGTCTTGCTTCTGGTCCCATGTGCCATAGATTGGGTATTAGGAATTTCTGTACATTGGTTGTTTTAATGCTGGACTAGGAATACTAAAAGCTCCCACCTTAAAGGTGGTTACAAAGATTAAACAAGTTAATGTTTTTTAAAGTGGTTGGAATGGTACAGGGGACATAGTAAGTACTCTGTGAGTGCTTGTTAACTAAACTAGGTACTGTCAGATAATAGCCTCAGAAGTCATGGTAGAAGGATTTGCACACTGAAAAGGAAGGTTAAAGTCTGCACTGCTCTGAGAGACCAGCTCGCTTGGCTACTTGCTGAAACAGAGTGAGCTGCCTGGAGGTGTCCCCTCTTCAGAAGGGGATGACCCCGGTATGTTCTGTCTGCCTCCAGGACCCATTCAAACTAGCTTTGTTTCTGAGTTCGATGGGAGCTCCGGGTGCCTGGTCATCCAACCTCCCACCTGGTTCAGGAATCAATGGTGGTAGGGCCTCTGTGTTGCTCCTCTGGCAAAAGTGGAACCGGCATGCCAGCCTGCAGTTGCTTTCGTTCTTGGAGAGTCTGTGGGAAGGAGAACTTTTATTTGGAGCCAAGTATGTCTTAGGGCTCTCCCACACAAAGGTCCAGTGTCTTCGAGATGAACCCGCATCACTGAGTAGGATAGGTAGATGCTAAGAACCCAGAGCTTTTAGGCCATGCCTTCAAGTAGCTCCATGTCCTGGGATCCCAGTTCTGTTTATGTAGTATCCAGCGTATCCTAGGACTGCTAATTCAGGGCCTGGACACAAAGCTAGACTGCTTGGATTCTGTTGCTCTGTCTGCCTTAAAACACCTGTGCAGCTCTCATGTACTGCCTTAATTTTTCTAAGCCTTTGTTTCTCCAACTGTAAAATCAAGAATACTAGTTCCTATAATATGGTTGCTGAGATTATTATATTTGATTAGCCTGAGGTTGGGATTTAGCTCAATTTGTAGAATTCTTGCTAGGAATCACACAGACCAAGTTTTGATTCCCCAGCACTGAATAAACCTGTCACCAATCAGAAATATGATTGAACGCAGTCTGGGCTACACGAATCCCCCTTTCTCCTCAAAAAAATTTTTTTTTGTGTGTGTGTGTATTTACTTGGTCATAGCACAGTGCTGGCATGTTTATTCATATTATTGTGTTTTGTTGTTTTTGAAAGCAAGGTGTCTTGTAGGTTGAGGCTGGCTTTGAAACTCTAGGTCCTCTTGCCTCTGCTTTCAAACTTTTGGTGTCTCTGCAGGGCTTTGTACATGCTAGGCAAGTGCTCTACTACTGAGCTGTGGCCCTGGCCTCTTAAGTTCTCTTTCTTCATCTACCCTGTGTTATAACCTGTCCTCCGTCCCCCACAAATTGAAAAGAAAGAGCTATTTCAATCTGAGACTGAGTTGCTAACCTGCTTAGATAGCGAGGCTCCTAAGCTATTTCAATCTAAATGGTTGCTAGTTCCTACTTTTTTAATGATGACAGCTGCCTTTCATTAGATTCTGTTAGAAACTAGTTTACATTACTGTTCTAAATCTACATATTTATTAAACGTGTCCTTGAACATGTAATAGACTCAGATTATCATATAATAAAATAACATTTCTCCAGGGACTTTGAAGTGATCTCGAGTTTTTAGTTTTTAGTTTGGATGGGAAACTAAATCTGTGTACTAGGAGAGAGTCCCCTGGGCAAGATGGTCAGAAAGCCAGGTGAATCTCTTTAGGTGGTAGCATTGAAGTAGCTGTAGGTACCTATGTTTGGGGTAAAATTGGGAACTGCTAGGTGTTTCAATTGTATCACTTAGTATGATTTGAGGCACAAGAAAAACACTGTTATGTATGACTGCTGCATATTCAGTATGCATAGCCCAGGCTAGCCTCAAACTCTTAATACTCTTGCCTCAGCCTCCCACATTCTGGAATTATAGACATAGACCCAGCAATGGCCTTTGTTCTAAGAGCCTTCTAGCATTTGCCTTCAAT
>NW_008342279.1:4022-8015 GCF_000622305.1 Nannospalax galili | reverse complement strand
TGTTTTTGAGACAGGAAGTGGAACTCGCTATGTAGACCAGGCTGGCCTCGAATTCAGAGGCTTGCCTCTGCCTCCGAAGTTCTGGGAATAAAGGCATGTGTCCTCTTTTAGCCAGTCCTCATGAGGTAGAGTGTCTGTGGCCAATTTTTCTTAAACTGTAAGCAAAGAAATGGCTTAGCTTTTTACCTAGTCAATTCTGGGGGTAATATTGAACTATACTCACAGCACCTGACCCCCAACCCGAACCTGGGTTTTCTAAATAGTTCAGGAATCCTACGTTGTCCTCCTCTTTCTTGGTACCACTTACGCCTACCAGTGTTTCTTTCTGTGCTGAATGATGAGGTGGGCCTACTCAGCTTCTAATATCTAGTGTTCTCATGCCTCTGGTCTGCTAAGCATTGTTCCAACCAACTTTTATTCTAATCCTCATTGCAAATCCTGTGAGGCTTGATGTATTTTTGAGATAGTCTCAGTATATAGTGCAGACTGGCCTCAAACTTGGGATCCTCTTACCTCCACTTTGACTGTTAGTGTTACTACTGGCGGAGGCTTTGTATTTTTCCACATTACAGGTGAGAAAACTAAAGCTCAAACCTGCCTCAGGTATACAGTGCAAGCTCTGCCTGGCTGTCACACATGTCTAGCCTGCAGTGAGCAGGCCACTTGTACCCCCTGCGTAGCTATGAATGTGGCCCAACTTACTTAAACATCATGAAGCATCATAAAGTTGTGTGTGTATGTGTATGTGTGTTATCTTTTTGTCAATCAATTCTGTGATCTTGGGGTGTGAACCTCAGCATCACGTCAAAATGCCCAAAGGTTGGACTGATCCATGTGAACTATTTTTGTGTCAGAGTCAGGCTACACACTTTGTGAAGTAAAATAAATCTATTATAGGAGAGGTTGTGGGAGTGACTATCTTCTACTTGTTTGATTTCTTGTATTGTTTTGCTCCAGATTTTACTCATTTTGTGCCTAATTAACATGACATAGAAATTTCCTGCTACTGTGGGACTTGATGACACAGGCTAATTGTAATCTAAGCTACTCAGGGGGCTGAGGCAAGAGGATCCAAGTTCAAGGCCAGCTTGGACAGCTTAATGAGATCCTGTCTCAAAAGTAAAAATTGGGGGAAGGGACACTGAGGATAGAGCTCAGTGCTACAATGCTTACCTAGAATGTGTGAGGCCCGAGGTTCAATTCTCAGTACTGGAGGAAGGAAGGGAAAATTTTTTTTCTGATTCAGAATTCTTGGGCCCATTTGCTTTACCTGTTCCAACACCAGGGAGCTTTGATTGGGGCTGAAGGAGGCTCTTTCTGCAGGTTCTTTAGATATTCCTATAATTCTTTCCTGACTGTCATTTCCCAGTGTGGATCAGGAAACGCTTGCTTGCTTTGAGGGGCCTGAGCCCAGCCACTGTTTTGGGGCCTGGAAGCAGAGGGAGGAGGTGCCCTAGGAATTCCTGTTGCCTTCTCTCCTGCATACCTAGGGCTCACAGTACCTGCCGTAGAACATATGTGTGTACTCAGGTGGGGGGGAATGCATCAGGAGACACCCATGTCAGGAGATCCTTGGTGACAGTGGACATTGGCCCAGCTGTGCTCTGTCAGAAATGACCTCACCCACATCTCTTCCTTTTCCTTCTTTGAATATTAACTAGGGAGAGGGCTGTTTTCTGGGGAGTAGAGGGTTCCTTTCTGCCCAGGTCTGGCACTGGCCCTTTATTTGTCTGGTGGCTCTGGCACAGTGGACATCTTATTTGCTGTTTCACCAAGTGTCTTTCTGTTCATTTTCAGCTGGGCTCGGGCTGGCCACTAGCAGGAAGCTGTATGCTCCAAGCCGAGCTTGTGTTCCCCATGGCCTTCTCTACTCCTCAGAGAGAAACTGGTCTGAAGGCCCATTCAGGGCCAGCCTCCTGAGAAGTTCAGGATTGGCTTATGGAAAGGTCTGGGTGTTAACAAAGCATCTCTGTTCTTCTCTGAAGGCCCTTTATGCTGGCCTGAATTCCTATTCTCATGGAGATTTGAAAGCTCTTTTGACTAAATGGGTGACCTTACTGGGTATTTTCATAAGGCAGGCAGCTTTTACCAGGCCAGACAAGTTTTCTGGAATTTCCTTTCAGATAGAAAAGCAACTCATGAGGTTGAAATTATTTGGAGTTTTGTGTGGAATGTTGGCAACCTCAATATATAGGGAAGAGAAGCAGGTAGGAATTTGTGACAGTAACTATAAATTTGCTCTGATGCATAAATTAAGATTTTTAAGAAGAAAAGGACAAGCAGCAATTGGTTTTCCATCCATAGACAAGAAATGGTGTTAGTTTCCACCACTTGCTGTGTGAATCACCCTCACTTCCGTGCACATCCTGAGGTGACATAAGAGATTTCAAGGAAACAATAATGATTTGGCATATGACAGCCTGTTAAGCACTCTCTAGACCCAGGGCTTCTTGGAGTCTGAGAACAAATTATTGACTTTATAATTGTAAATCAGCTAGAAATGGCAGCAGATCTTTCCCTTCAGGGGACTTTAGGAGCCAAGACCCTAAAGGATTGAGACAGTTTCCATGTATCCCAGGATGGACTTAAACCTGCTGTGTAACAAAGGATGCTGCCTTGAACTTCTGATCTTCCTGTTTCTATCAAGTGCTACAATGGCAAGCATATGCCTGGTTTATACAGTACTCTGGATTGAACCCAGGGCTTTGTGAATGCCAGGCAAGCACACTACCAACTGAGCTACATCCTCAGACCTAAAAGGCCTTTATGACTTAGTTCTATTAATTGAGGTCTGGGTTCTGTTCACAAAAATCCTTACAAAGAGACAGTGTTGAAAGATCAGGGATGTGCTGCTGGTAAGACAGGGGGCCTTCAAAAGAGCTTCATGCCACCCAGATGCAAAACCCAGATGATGTCCTGAGTCGTGACTTAGAAGTGCCTGTGCTCCCTCCAAGTGTGGTTGAGCAAACCTTTAATCCCAGCAGAGGCAGTCAGATCTCTGTGAGTTCAAGGCCAGCCTGCTCTACATAGTGAGTTCCAGGCTAGCTGTGGCTACAGGAGACCCTGTCTCAAAAGACCAAATGGGGGGGGAAAATAAGGGCCTGTGCATGGCTTGTTCCTCATCGTGGCTGAAGGAGGCAGCTCTCACCTGTGAGCTCCTCATCATGGCTGAAGGAGGCAGCTACACCTGGGGACAGGGACCCAGTCAGTGGAGGGATCCAGGTGCCAACATCCTACTTCTTGTAGGCATGACTCTCTCCACGATCCTCGCTATCACTTTGGCTCGTTCTCTTAATTGACATCTATAGGGAGTGGTATCTATTTGGAGGACCAGGTTCCAATACTTAACCTCAGCACTCTCAGGTCTGAGTTGGTCTCTTCCGTAATGAATCATCAGTGTTCCAGGGGCAGGGGTGTGTCTCTTGTTTACTTTTGTGTCTCTGAGCTTGGCATTTAATAAATGACCTAAGGAATAAGCAGTCTGTAGCAGAATGGGTTGAATAGTAAGCCCAATATATTGACTTGCTTACAATGTGTTTTGAGAAAATTTCAAAGTAGTTGTGGTTTGCATTTTGCTGTGAAGAGGGAATGGTGTATAGTGGAACAGTGGGTCTGATGTAACAGTCGAACACTTCATTTTTGGAACTGTGGTGCTGAACTCAATACCTAGAGTTGACAAATCCAACTGTTAGAAAACAAGGCCTTTCCCAAGTTGCCATGTGAAACTCAGAAAATAAATTAAATAGGAAGCCACTGACAACCCCAGTAATGATAGTGGTGGCTTCATGAGATGTAGTGAATGTATATTGAGTGCTGTATTAGTCAGGGTTCTCCAAAGAAACAAAAGCAGTAGAATGAATATATATGTATAGGGATTTATCTACTTAGCTCACAGGAAAGAGTCCAAGTAGTCCAACAATGGCTGCACCACACTGGAGAGGCTGAAAACCTTTAGTCACTCAGTCCACAAGGCTGGATGTCTCAGTGGTCCCA
>NW_008342279.1:0-3165 GCF_000622305.1 Nannospalax galili | reverse complement strand
GATCAACAGGAGTTCCAGACCAGTCTGGGTCAGAGTAGAGTCTTTCACAGTAGCACTTAAGAGGCTAAGGCAGGGGGCTGGAGAGATGGCTCAGAGGTTAAGAACATTGACTGCTCTTGCAAAGGACCCAGGTTCAGTTCCCAGTACCCACATTCCAGGGGACCATACACCGTCTTCTGACCTTCACGGTATTGCATGATACACATGCATGCAATACACTCATACATATAAAAGTATAATAAATTTTAAAAAAATTTTAAAAAGAGGCTGACGCAAGAGGATCACAAGTTCAGGGTCAACCTGAGCTACAGAGGGCAACAACCCCATTCCCACCCCCAAATACTCTCCTTTGCTGAGTTATGAGGTATGAAAGTTTTTGGAGATGTCAGTAAATGACAGCTGATGCTGCTGTGTCCCTAGTACTAACCTTACTTCAGTGAAGCCATTGCCTCCCACTTAAGCTTGGAAACACACGTTTTCATGTAATGTAGCAGGATTTAGTGGAGAGGGTGAAGCGTGGGGAGCCTTTGCCAGTGTTCACCCACACTTACGATGAGGCTATCGTGGCTGCCTTGTGTGCTTTCATCTGCAGCAAGCTCCTCCCATCGCTAGGTGTCTGGCTGTCCCTGTCTTGGCCCTGGGCACCTCTTTCTCTTTCTTCTAATCCTGGCACTTAACATCTAGGATCATTGTAGGGTTGCCTGCACCACCTGCCAAATTTTTGCTTTCCTGGGTGTTTCCTTACCCCCAGCATGCTCCAATCTCTGGTCATGGAACTGGCAACAAGATTTTTGCAGAAATGCTTGGGTCATCAAGGTTTCTGGGCCAGCATGAACATAGGAGGCTGGCAGTAGTGCATTCTGTGGCTCTTGAGACAGAATGGATGTGTGATAGTGGAGGAGGGTGCAGCATCCTCAGTGCTCATAGGCTGTGCCAGCATTCCCTTACCAGGCTGGAGATCTGCCTGGGTCTTGCATAGCATCTGCTTCCTCCATTTTCCCCTTTAGTACAAGCTGCCTTCTGATTCCAGTTAGGACATACTATTCTGATCCAACAGCATTGCTGTCCCAACTCTACATGTGGGAAACGTGTTGGGTGTTCTCTATCCACAGGAGAGAAAATGACAGCAATTCTGTTGGATCAGAATAGTATGTCCTAACTGGAATCAGCAGGCAGCTTGTACTAAAGGGGTAAATGGAGGAAGCAGATGCTATGCAAGACTGAGGCAGATCTCCAGCCTGGTAGGGGAAGGCTGGCACAGCCTATGAGCACTGAGGATGCTGCACCCTCCTCCACTATCACACATCCATTCTGTCTCAGGAGCCACAGAATGCACTACTGCCAGCCTCCTATGTTCATGCTGGCCCAGAAACCTTGATGACCCAAGCATTTCTGCAAAAATCTTGTTGCCAGTTCCATGACCAGAGATTGCAGCATTCTGGGGGTAAGGCCACACCAAGGAAAGCAAAAATTTGGCAGGTGGTGCAGGCAACCCTACAATGATCCTAGATGTCAAGTGCCAGGATTAGAAGAACGAGAAAGAGGTGACCAGGGCCAAGGCAGGGACAGCCAGGCACCTAGCGATGGCTGTCTCCATTTCATTTTTTGCTTTATTTGATTTTCTCCTGAGGTTGACTGACTTTTACAACAGATATATTTGAAAAGGAGACGATGTCACTATCATAATGGGAAAGTAACGTCACTCAGTAAATGGAAGGTAATCATAAATAAACCCCAAACAGTGCTATTAAATTCCAGCCTGCAGCTTGCCTGTGCTCAGTGTGAAGCCTCCTTGCTTGTAGTGAAAAGTGAAAATTGGGGAGAGTGTGAAAAGTATGGAAAGTAACTAGCACCTCTAATTCCTTTACCTGCACAGCCTTACGAAGAGGGGAGTGGATCTGGGAAGAGAACCATTTCACAGTGACTGATCGTCACCCAGCTCCACCCAGCTCTGATTAATAATATCCAGTGGTTCCCCCTGTCCATGGTCTGGCTTTCTGTGCTTGGTTCCCGCAGTTCGAAAATATTATATAGAAGACTGTAAAAATAAACACTTGGTAGATTTTAAATTGTACCCAGTTCCAAATATGGTGATGAGCTCTCACTCCATTCCATTCTGTCCCACTCTGGACAAAAAGTGCCCTGTTGTCCAGAGGCTCCTCCTCCCAAGTGTCTCATCCTGAGTCACTTTTACAACCATGACATGGAGCAAATTGCAAGATCAACATGCTGTGATATAATTTCTGTTAAGTTTTATGTGTATAATAAAAGTACATATATAGGCAGGAGGTGTGGTGTATAACTTTAGTCCTTGCACTTGGGAGGCAGAGGGAAAATATATTTCTGTGAGACTGAGACCAGCCAGGGTACAAGATGAGACCACATGTCAAAAAAACTAAAAAAGGGACTGTACGTCTGTTTGTCCATGGAAAAGACCACCACGTTGGGTATACGTTACAAAGATTGTATGTAGAGGAAGGGGTCAATAAGGGGCATTCAGAGGATTTTGATTCTCTGTTATATTTAATTCTTCAGTTACTTTGGTGTGATTTTCTGGATTGTTTCCCTCAATAAAAGTATAGTCCACTTGGTGTTGTGGTACATGCCGGGTGTGGTGGCGCATGTCTTTAATCCAAGCACTTTGGAGGCATAGTCTGGCGGATCTTTGTGAGTTCAAGGCCAGCCTGGCCTACATAGTGAGTTCAGGTCAGCTGGGACTACAGGGAGACCCTTTTTCAAAAAGAGAAAACAAACAAACAAAAACAAAAACAAAACAACCAAACAAACTTTGGCCACTGGGAAGCACAGGCCTCTGTGACTGATGAGTGTCTGGCACAGTTGCTGTGTCTGCCTAAGCCCACGTGGCAGATAGATCCATCTGTCCAGTGCTCTCAAATCTTTTCCTGAACTCTTCTCTCTCTCCCTCTCTCCCTCTCCCTCTTTCCTTCTCTCTGTCTCTCTGCTTCTCCCTCTCTCCCCTCTCCCTCTCTCTCTCACCTCCTTCTCTCCTTCTCCATGCTGTACAGTCAGTGGATCTCCTGTTCCTCATTAAATCATGCCAGCACATCAGAAGATCCCACGTTTTCACCTCTCTAGCTTCAGGATGCCATCCTTGGGACTTTGGGATACTCTCATTTTCCGCACCAACTCCACAGAGGGACACCT
>NW_008342278.1:0-809 GCF_000622305.1 Nannospalax galili | reverse complement strand
AGAAAGAGTAGAAATGCATAGCTCCTCTTCTATTTGTTCTACAAACATGCTTATTTATATTGGAGTGTCAAGGGCAGGGAGAGTGTTCAAGGCCCATGTCTGAAGTGTCTATCTATGAATTATGATGTAAATGAGCTGTCAAGATAATTAAGATAGTAAATATAAGGTACTACTTTAAGGTAAAATGCTGCAATGTAGGAAATGCATCATTATTAGTTATATTACACACATAATTTCTTGAGAGACTTCATACAAGCCAACTTGATATAATACCTATTGAATATTTCATATTAGTGTTCATCTTCCTTATGATGAATATTGCATGTCTACTTATTCATCCTACATGACTATAACTTCATATAATTTAACAAGTACCTCATTTCTCCCATAATTACCCTTGATAACCATCATTCCATTATGCCCATCTCTGTATTTTATTTTATATTTTTGGCTTCAAAAATGAGATCATGAAGTGTGCTTATGCCTTGTGTGAGTTATTTTAGTTCACATGTTTTCTTACTTCCTTCACATTGTTTTAAATCCCAGGATATCCTTCACATCATCTGCTCTCTCCTTGACCTTGTTTTTGTTTCTCTCTCTCTCTCTCTCTCTCTCTCTCTCTCTCTCTCTCTCTCTCTCTCTCTGTGCCACCTGTGTGTATATGCCCACAAAAGCCAAAAAAGGGTCAGATCATTGTAAGCTGGAGTTACAGGTGGTTTTATGAGCCTGATTTGGGCGTTGGGCACTGAACTCACATTCTCTGGAAGAGCAACAAATGCTCTTAATTGCTGAATCATCTCTCCAGTATT
>NW_008342277.1:0-369 GCF_000622305.1 Nannospalax galili | reverse complement strand
AAAAACCTGTTGTGGATAGGAAAAAAGTTTGCCACAATCCTCGAAGGCCTGATCTCCATTTATACAAAGGAGACTTTAATGAACCTGATAGATTTTCTTCCAATATGGAGGCTTTTCCCGTAACAGAAACAGTTGATGACCAGGGGCAGACATGGAGATATCATAGAGGACATGAATTCCAAGTAATCAGAGAATTAAAGGCTGCTGTGTCGCAGGATGGGGCTACAGCTCCATATACCTTGGCTCTTGTGGAAGGGGAGGCTGAAAAATTGCTAACTCCTATTGATTGGAATACTCTGGTAAAGGCAGTCCTTAGGGGGGATGATTATTTGCTATAGAAATCAGTATTATAACAACTGTAAAAAAAAA
>NW_008342276.1:9189147-9193659 GCF_000622305.1 Nannospalax galili | reverse complement strand
CTGCCTCCACATGGTGGTGAGCTTCCCCTAATTGCACCATACCCATCCCCCCTACCAGGGATTTTATGGGGCCCCTCTCAAGGCGCCAGGGAAGATCTGTTGAAAAGCTAAGGCTGAAATCCTAGCAGACAGCCTGAGAGGGTTGGTTTCAATCTCCATTGGTGTAGCGGCTCTGATCTCAGCAGACTGCCAGAGAGTACTGAGTTCTGGCCTCCTGCTGGCATAGACGCTGAGAATGAAGGGGCCTGCCTGAGAGCACCCAGATCCTGCCTCCATGTGGTGAAGGAAGCCTGAGTGTACCTGACTGGAACCTGAACTGGGCTTCTGTGGATACTCCTGAATAGCTGTTCCCTCCAAATTAAACCTGAGAGAACCTGAACCCTGTACCAACCAGCTTTACATAATCAATAAAGAAAGGATCTAGACACCTGGATAATACAAACAGAAGCATACTTCAACTTAATTCTCATATCAGAATCATAAACAACAAAAGAAATTCACAGGCCAAAACCACAAGGAAAGAATAAAATGGAAAGCCAAAACACTAGGTCCCCACCAAACCCCACCAATTCTGCAGAAGAGTTCTACAAGGAGAGAAGAGTTCTACAAGGAGAACCCCCTAGAGATAACCCAAGACACTGAATTTAAAAGAATAGTCATAAACATGATCAAGGAATTCAATGAATTTAAAGAACACACAAACAAATCAAAGAACTAAAGGAGGATAGGGATAAACTCCTGAAAGAATTCACAAAAGAGAGAGGAACATTGAAGAAAACTCAGGCAGAAATGAAGAAGGAAGTGCAAAACTCAATAAGCCAACTTGAAACAACAGGGGAAAGCCTCACCTCCAGGATGAATGAAATGGAAAACGGAATATCAACACTGGAGGATAAAGCTGAAGAACTGGACCACTCAAGCAAAGAGTATGGAAAAATTTTTAAAAACACAGGAATGGAATATGCAAGAGATATGGGACACCATGAAAAAACCAAATATATGGATCATAGGAATAGAGGAAGGAGAAGTATTTCAGGTTAATGGTGTTCGGCAGAGGGCCTGAGAACACAGGTGACTGACTACCTGAGAGCCCCTAAATCCTGCCTCCATGTGGTGGTGAGCTTCCTCTAATTGTACCACACCCATCCCCCTACCTGGGATTTTGTGAGGCCCCTCCCAAGGCCCCAGGGCAGATCTGGCTTTGGTAGGCTAAGGCTAAGATCCTAGCAGACAACCTGAGAGGGTGGACTGCCTCAGAGAGCCCAGATCCTGCCTCCACGTGGTGAAGGAAGCCTGACTGTACCTGACAGGAACCTGAATTGGGCTTCTGTGCCTACTCCTGCATATGGGATCTGAAGCCTTTAGTTCCCTCCAAATCTTCTATGATACAAAAAGCCTGAAAGAATACATGTGCACAAAACCAGCCCTTCAAAGAATACTTAAAGCAATACAGAGAGCAGAGAGAGAAACAACTATACCCCAGGGGCAATGAAAGAAAATAAAAGTATAATCGAGGAAACACAAAATTAGACAGAGAACACAAACAGCAATCAAAATTATGGCAACCAATACACACCTTTCAATAATAACCTTAAATATCAATGGACTGAATTCTCCAATCAAAAGACACAGGCTAAGTGAATGGATTAAGAAACAAAATCCATCTCTTTGCTGTCTGCAAGAATCCCATCTCAACTTCAAGGACAGGCACTACCTTAAGGTAAAGGTTGGAAAAGAATATTCCAAGAAAATTGCACTAAGAAACAAGCAGGGGTTGCAATTCTAATATCTCACAAAATAGACTTCAAAGTAAAACTAACCAGAAGAGATAAGAAGGGTCACTTCATTCTGATCAAAGGAACAGTTAATCAAGAAGATATTACAATCGTTAACGTATATGCACCAAATTCTGGTGCACCCAAATTCATAAAAACAACACTACAGGACTTTAAGACACAGATTAACCCCAACTCAGTAATAGTAGGGGACTTCAGTACCCCACTGTCTCCATTAGACAGGTCAACTGGACAAAGAATAAACAAAGAGACATCTGAATTAAATGATATCATACATCAAATGGACCTAACAGACATCTTTCGATTATTCCACCCAAGCACCAAAGAATACACTTTCTACACAGCACCTCATGGAACTTTTTCAAAAAATTGACTACATAATGGGCCACAAAACAAACCTCAACAAATACAAAAATATTGAAATAATTCCATGCATTCTGTTGGACCACAAAGCAATAAATCTCAAAATCAACACTGGATGAAGCTCTAGTCACTACACGAACTTGTGGCGATTGAACAACACACTCTTAAACAATGAGTGGGTCAAAGGAGAAATAAAAGAATTCCTGGAATTCAACGAAAAGAACAATACAGCACAACGCAACCTCTGGGACACATTAAAAGCAATCCTAAGAGGAAAGTTTATAGCTCTTAGTGCCTACAAAATTAGAAAGAGTAGAAAGAGCACAAATAAATGTCTTAACATTGCAATTTAAGATGCTGGAAAAGCTAGAACAAATGAAACACAAACCCAGCAGAAGAGAAGAAATGACAAAAATCAGAGTAGAAATTAATGAAATAGAAACAAACAATACAAAGAATCAATGTATCTAAGAGCCAATTCTTTGAAAAGCTAAACAAGATAGACAGACCTTTAGCCCAGTTAACCAAAAGAAAGAGCAAATCCAAATCAACAAAATCAGAGATGAAAGGGGAAACATCACAACAGACACCCAAAAGATCCAGACCATTACAAGGGAATATTTTAAAAACCTATATGCTACTAAATCTGAAAGTTTAAAAGAAATGTATGGATATCTGAAATCATGGGAACCTCCAAAGTTAAACCAAGAAGAGATCAACAGTTTAAACAGACCCATATCATATGAGGAAACTGAAACAGTAATACAAAGCCTCCCACCTAAAAAAAGGCCAGGCCCAGATGGATTTACAGCAGAATACTACCAGACATTTAAAGAAGACCTCCAACCAGTACTACTTATATTATTCAAAATGATAGAAACAGAAGGAGAGCTCTCAAATTCCTTCTATGATGCCAGCATCTCTCTAATACCCAAACTGGGTAAAGACACAACCAAAAAAGAAAACTATAGACCCATATCCTTAATGAACATAGATGCAAAAATTCTCAACAAAACACTTGCAAACCACATACAGACACACATCAAAAAGATCATCCACCATGATCAAGTTGGCTTTATTCCAGAGATGCAGGGATGGTTCAGTACATGTAAGTCAATAAATGTCATAAGTCATATAAATGACTGAAGCCAGCATCACTCTAATACCAAAACCAGGTAAAGATACAACCAAAAAGAAAACTATCGACCCATATCCTTAATAAACATAGATGCAAAAATTCTCAACAAAATACTTGCAAACCACATACAGACACAAATCAAAAAGATCATTCACCATGATCAAGTTGGCTTTATCCCAGAAATGCAGGGATGGTTCGATATATGCAAATCAATAAATGTCATTAATCATATAAATTGTCTCAAAGACAAAACCACATTGTGATCTCAATAGATGCAGAAAAGGCTTTTGACAAAATTTAGCATGGATTTATGTTCACAAAATCCTAGAGGGAATGGACTGGAGGGAACGTACCTCAACATATTAAAGCTATATAAAACAAACCAACAGCCAATATCACTCTAAATGGAGAAAAACTGGAAGCATTCCCATTAAACTCAGGAACCAGACAAGGATGTCCACTATCTCCACTTCTTTTCAACATAGTGCTTGAAACTCTTGCTAGAGCAATAAGACAGAAGGAAATTAAAGGAGTACTAACTGGAAAAGAAGAGGTCAAACTATCATTTCTTGTAGATGGTATGACTATACCTAAGAGATCCCAAAAGTTCCCCCAGAAAACTCCTAGAACTGGTCAACACTTTCAGTATAGTGGCAGGTTATAAAAGCAATCTACAAAACTCAGCAGTCTTTCTATATATCAACAACAAGGAATTAGGAAAAAGAATACAGGGAAATGCTCCCATTCACAATTGCTGCAAAAAAATTAAAGTATCTTGGAATAAATCTGACCAAAGACACCAAAGATCTCTACAATGAAAATTTTAAATTGTTAAAGAAAGAGATTGAGGAAGACACCAGGAGATGGAAGGACCTCCCATGTTCATGGATTGGAAGAATGTTGTTAAAATGACCATCCTACCAAAAGCAATATATAGTTTCAATACAATCCCAATCAAAATCCCCATGACATACGTCACAGAATTAGAAAAATCCATCCTTAAATTCATATGGAGGCATAAAAGATCCCAGATAGTCAAAGAAACCCTGAACACAAAGCAATGCTGGGGGGATTACTATACCAGATCTTGGAGTATACTACAGAGCCATAAAAATAGCATGGTACTGGCACAAAAACAGACACATAGATCAATGGAACATCATTGAAGATCTAAACCTGAGTACATGCAATTTCAGCCACCTGATATTTGACAAA
>NW_008342276.1:9150362-9188860 GCF_000622305.1 Nannospalax galili | reverse complement strand
TGGGTCCTTATTAAGCTACAAAGCTGTATAGCAAAAGAAACAACCAAGGAAGTGAAGAGGAAACCCACTGAGTGGGAGAAAATCGTTACCAGCTACACATCTGATAGAGGATTAATATCCAGAATATACAAAGAACTCAAAAAACAAAGAATCGAGAAAACAAATGATCCAATTGAAAGATGGGCTAAAGATCTAAAATGAGAGTTCTCAAAGGAAGAAATAAAGATGGCTAAGAAACATATCAAAAAGTGTTCAACATCGTTAGTAATTAGGGAATTGCAAATTAAAACCACCCTAAGGTATCACCTTACCCCAATCAGACTGGCTAGGATCACGAGAACAAACAATACCAAATGCTGGCGAGGATGTGGAGAAAGGGGGATGCTTATTCACTGCTGGTGGGATTGCAAACTCGTGTGACCTCTATGGGAAACAGTATGGAGAACTCTTAAAAAACTAAAAATGAACATACCACATGACCTGGTTATACCACTCCTTGGTATATACCCAAAGGACTCATCCTATTGTAGAGACACTTGTACAACCATGTTTGTTGCTGCTCTTTTCACAATACCTAAGAGATGGAAGCAACCTGTGTTCCTCAACTAATGAGTGGTTAACAAAAATGTGGTATATTTACACACAGGAGTTCTATTCAACAGTAAAGAATGATGAAATAATGAAATTTGCAGGTAAATGGATGGACCTCTTAGAAACTGTTATACTAAGTGAAGTAACACAGACTCAGAAAAATAAACGACGTATGTTCTCCCTCATATGTGGCTCCTAGCACCAAATCCTTTTAATTTCAGGTCCTTTTAATAAGATGATGCTATACAGCAGTCCCTCCTGTATGAAATAACTACCATCATCAAGACTTCGGCTGAGCCTGATCGCTAACCACAGTCACAATTGAGCTTGTTGACGGTTGTGCTCATTCATTAAAGGAGTGCCAAGCAGGATCACTGGACCCTCACCTGAATATCCAGCCACTTTTCCAAGCCAACTAGTCCAGCCTTGGAAGAGAAAAGAAAAATGAGGAAGAACCCAACAGAGGGATGTTTTTGGCAGCCCTTGCCAAGAAACTCCAATGGACTCTCTTATGAACATTTGAAAATTGCCCTGTTCTGACTTTTTTCTAGTTCCCTGTCTAGAACTTGTAATGCTAATTACTCTTGCCTTTACTTCTTCAGAGACAAAAGTTATGCAATTTGGGAGTCTTTTAGATAGAACCACTGAAGGGGTACTCTAATTGCCTCACCGTCTGTCCCTGTTCAGCATGGAAGAAGCCAGAGCAATCAGCGTCCCTATTCCCTATTGGCAATTTGGGAAACCCCTTCAGAGGATGGCATGATAAGAATAGGAGGTAGGAATTGGCTAGGCAGTTACAGTAAAAAGACCCCAAAGAAATATAGCCAGTTTCTTGGCTAAACATCAAAATGTCCTTGGGACTGTTAGCAACATACTGTTCCAAGGCCAAAAATGTCAAAAGTATTTGGGAGCTTGTATCTAATCCTTAAAAGATTTTAGGGTTACCTCTTCAGAGGGGGGAATGTTGGAGGGGAGGGAGTGGGCATGGATTTGATCAAAACACCTTATATGCATGTATGAAATTCTCAATAGTTTTTGTAAAAAATTTTTTTTTAAAGCGGGACCCTTGTGAGGAAATTAGATCATAAGGACAAAGCCCTAATGAAAGAATTCATACCCTAATAAAAACGTGAGCTCATCCCATCCTCTACATGTGAGGACACAGTGGTCCTCACATGAGGAAAGTGGTCATCTACGGGCCAGGAAACAGGCTCTCACCAGATACTATCAGCATCTTGGTCTTGGATCTCAAGTCTCCAGACTGTGAGAAATAAATGTTTGCTACCTAGTATATGGCAGTTTGTTATGGGATCCTAAAGACCCCAGGTATTTCATTTTACTTTTTAATTTATGAAGATGACTATATGTCTATATTTATTCATTTAAGTTTTTAGAGGAATCTTTCATTACACTTAAAATTTTACCATTTAAAAAGCATTTTTCTATATTCATTTCAAAAGGCTAGAAGACAGGATATTTTCAACATATAAGGTGTGTCTCAGAGAGCCCACCGCCCTCCCCCAAACAATACATAGCCTATTGCCACTGTTCTTGGTGGCCCACCAGAACTTGATGGTAAGATATATTGTTGAAGACACCATAAACTGTAAGTGCTGTGTATGCTGCTAGGGGAGAAAGGTCATCAGCCTTACCCAGCTGTGAACCCCGAAAGCTACAATAATGACTGATATGGCAAGTTAGTTCCAAGGGTGCAATAATGGCACAAATGTTATGAGGGTAACCAATCATTTTCTGGTTCAAGGCCCACTCCACGGTAGGAAACACATGTCTGGTACTGTAAATCTCACCACGAACCCATGACTGGGGAGCTCATAGGCCTCAGGGATGAACCTTCTACTGTTATTTTGCTAAATGGGCATAGTATCAAACTGCCCTCTAAATAGATATCCCCATACTCTTAGATTAGTACAGCTCTTGGTCCTCAACAGATAAGCTTCTCTGTGTAGTGGATGGTGGCTAATGCAGAAACTCACAAGTGGTCAAAGTGCAGAGAATAAAATGCCTGCAGAGTATTCAGCCATATATGCAGTACCTCTATCACACCCCCTCCAGGTTCCTCCAAGGCTCAGGGAACCAATCTGGAAGAGGGGACGGAAAGATATAAAGAACCAGATGTCAAGGAGAACTGGGGCAAAAAGTGCCTTCTGGACATGACAGAACCACTGCCCCATGAGCTCACAGCAGCTGCCTGCACAAGATCAAGCTATGGATCACAAGATAGAGCATGAAGGGACAGAGGCTCACAAGCTTCTACCCCGACCTAAGGACTTGATGACAGTTGATGGCTGCTAGGAGAGTCTGTTTCCTTCAGGGGTGCAGTCCCTAGTAGGTCGACCATGCTTCAATAGATGGCCTATGAATATATGGGCAGCATAATTGGACTCTGTGTGTTATTTTTAAAAAGGACATGTATAAGGCACAAGGGTCTGGGGGGGGTGGGAGGTGGATCTAGGAGGAATGAGGGCTAAGATCAAAATACATTGAACACATGTATGAAATTCTCAAAGAGTTTATAACATAAGGCCTATAAATAGTACTTTTTATTTTCAGTGTCATTCACAATTTTTTTTTAAAACAATGTTGTATTGTAGTTCATAAGTTGTGATATTTCTTAATCCCTTGTGGAAGTAATAATAGAGATCTGACTAAAAGTTTTAAATAAAAAGTGACTATCAAAAAAATTATAGTAAAAGTATAAACAAGCAGGCTGGAGAGACGGCTCGGCAGTTGAGAGCAGTGTCTGCTCTTGCAGAGGACCCAGGTTTGAGTCTCAGCCCCCACATGGTAGCTATGAACTGTCCTTAACTCCAGTTCCAGGGGAATCTGAAGCCCTCTTCTGATCTCCACGGCATTGCACGACACAGGTGCACTCACATACATGCAGGCAATATACACATAAAATAAAGATAATTTTTTTTTTAAAAAAAAAGTATAAACAAGCTCTGAAGAGCCAAAAGTTTTCACTGTAAAGAACGATGCTTAAGGAGACTAATTAGCTAGATTTAACATTACAATTTATCCAATTAACACGTGCAATTTTAAATTTGTGTCAATTTAAAATTCTAAAACAGAAGACATTTTCTTTCATTATATCCACAATAGATTGTTTATAGACAAGTCACTTCCTAGTCTTTTAATTTCTATTAATATTTCAGCTCATTTTTTTCATTTTTCTAGTATACAAACATATCTTTAAAAAACTGTAATTTTGTTTTCCCCATCCTTTTAAACGTGACTACGTCTTATTTGGCAGCTCTTGCCTGATTTTACCAGCTTTTAATTCTACTGTAATATGGTAGCAGTAATGGTTTGGTGGGGATATTTGCACTGTTTCTAGTTTGTGGGACCTATTAATTCAGAGTTAATCATGATTATAAATTATGGGATAATTTACATATCCAGGTTGTACCTTATCATCTATCTATCGCTAGGCAGAGTGGTTTGTGTGTGTACATGCATACAAAATCTGAATGTTTATGTACATGAACCAAGAGGGCTAAACATCAAGCATGACAGGAGCTGGGAGCTGGGTGTGAGACCCCACTGTTCTTCCTCCACTTCTGTTATATTCCTTAATATAACACGAGGCTGGAAGAGTTCTGATTTGAAAATGCTGAACCTTTTGTTTGTGACAGTGACCCACTAAAACCACAAGATGAGAAACAGAAGCAATCAATGATAAAACTAATGGCTTGTTTGTAATCCAAACCACAGGGCATGAAGATGAAAATAGATGATCTAGGCCTGGCAGATGGCTTTGCAGAGCAAAGAGGGATCCAGCAGAAAGAAAAAAAGAGCAGGTACTCCCTGCAAATCTCACCTCACCATCCAGCCAGGATACTAAAGGGAAATTGAACCAGAGGCTGAAATAGAGTAAGGCACAGGAAACAAAAATGAAGGGCAAAGTTTGAGGCCATCCTCAGCTACCCACAGGATTTGAGGCTAGCCTGGGTTATAAGAGAACCTGTCTCAAAAACAGACAAACAAACAAAAAAAAACCCAACAACAAAACCCCACCAGGTCAAGCTTTTGTACCCACTGTGGAGACTACACCTCCCTTTTGTGCTCCAACAGAATAAAATAGTAAGAGTTACTACAAACAACTAACGCCCACACATAAAACATTTAAGCTGAAATGGTCCAATTCCCTGGAAGACACCAACTATCAAAGTTCCAAGAGGAAATGGCTAACTTGAATGTATTTACTAAAGAAATTAAATTTATACTTCAAAACTTTCCAAAACAGAAAAATTCTGAATGCAGATGGTTACATTAACAAATTCTACCAGATAGATCGATCATAGATAGATAGATAGATAGATAGATAGATAGATAGATAGATAGATAGATAGACAGACAGACAGACAGATGATAGAGATGATAGATAACCACGACTCCAGTTCCACAGGTAGGTAGGTAGGTAGGTAGGTAGGTAGGTAGGTAGATAGATAGATAGATAGATAGATAGGTAGGTAGGTAGATACATACATACATACATACATACATAGACAGACAGATAGATGGACAGTAGATAGATGCAGATGGAACTAAAATTTGGTCCAGATAATTTCACTAACAATTTCTACCAAATATTTAAGGAATAAACCTCATAATCTCTCCTAGAAATCAGAAGGTACAGTTTTTAATTCATTTGGTAAGCCCAAAATTGCCTTCACACTAAAATCAGACTAAACCATTACAAGAAAACTACAGACCTTTATCTCCTCATGAATTTAGACACAAAAACCTCAATATTCAGGAAATCAAGTCCATCAATATTTAAAAAGGATAATCCATCACAAATAAGGGGCGTTCACACCAAACGTGCAAGGTTGATTCAACAACTAATAAAACTTATATTGACAGACTAAATTTCCATCACAAATAAGGGGCATTCACACCAAACATGCAAAGTTGATTCAACTAATAAAACTTATATTTACAGACTAAATTTTTTTTAAAGATTTCATTGTATAAAGTGAAAAGGTTACACAGTATCCAGCATCTATTTGTGATGAGCTGAGCAATTAGGGGAAAAAATAAATCTTCTTAAAGAGGTTATCTAAAAAGGAAACCTACAGCTAACATACAGTGGATGTCTGTGCACAACTCCTACTTAATACCACACTGGTAGTCCCTAGCCAGGATAAAACAGCAATCAATCAATCAATCAATCAATCAATCAATCAATCAATCGCATACGGATTGTAAAGAATATAATGTCATAATGTCTTGGCCGTCCCAGCATTTGGGAGGCAGAGGCAGGCACATCTCTGTGAATTCAAGGCCAGTCTGATCTACATAGCGAGTTCCAGGGCAGCTGGGGCTACAGGGAGACCCTGTCTCAAAAAGACCAAAAAAAAAAAAAAAAAAGAATATAATGTCTTGACCATAGTCACAATAGACTATGTAGGAAATCCCCCAAGAATCTACAAAATTGCCCACAAATCTACAAAATTATAAGTGAGCTTAGCAAGGTTGAAACATAAATCACGGTTCTATGCATCAGGAATGAATAATTTCAATTTGAAAATTTACAAACACTCCCAATAGCAAATAATGAATTGACAATTTTAAGTAAAGACAGATCTGCAGGTCAGCTCTTCTCCATGATCCACAGACTGATTACAATTTTGATGAAATCCTACAACTTTCTGTGTAGATATCAAGAAATGGATCATAAAATTTATACGGAAAGACAAAGGAACTAAAAAGCCAAAATTGATTCTGAAAAAAGAACACAAAGTTAGAAGACTTATTACTCAATTTCAGCGTGGCTTTTACATTAGGTATAAGAAAGCTCAGTGAAGGACAGAAACATCTCTGGCCTACCAGCAATTTCCATGCAAATGTGAAATTAGGACAAAATTTAAAAGTCTTTTTTTTTTTTTTTAAGTACAGGAAAGTCGGATATAGTGGTACACACCTTTAATCCTAGCACTTGGAGGCAGAGGCAGGCAGATGTCTGTGAGTTCAAGGCCAGCCTGGTCTACATAGCAAATTCCAGGCCAGCTGGGGCTACAGGGAGACCCTGCCTCAAAAAGACCAAAAAAAAGAAAGAAAGGAAGGAAGGAAGGAAGGAAGGAAGGAAGGAAGGAAGAAAGAGTACAGGAAAGTCACAGCACTGAAAGCACAGCTGTATTTAAGATTAAGAACTTCCAAAAATTAGACACATTTCCACAGCAACTTGATCAACACCACCGTTTATTTGTAAACATGTTACAAATAATCAAACTGACAATACTTCATACAATTTCATTGTATAATATTAACATCATAACAGAAAACAATCCACTGTACTGAGTTATAGTTTTGGTACTTTAAAGTCTTTTAATACAAACTGTATTCGAAACACTGAACATAAAAAAAGAAATGTGAATGGCAGAGAAAATGAAATACCTCGTTAAGAGAAACTATTCTTCCCCTACACAAATATCGAACCACCTGACTGATACTTTAAAAAAGAAAGACGCTAAGGAAATCAGATGATCCCATTTCTTAAATGAGATAGTTGCATTTCTTTAGACCCCTTTGTGAGGTGAAACTGTACCCCTACTAAATTTTATGCCCTTTTTGGTGTTAGTAGCTCTTTTTCTTGGTTTTTAAACAATGTTTGCTTGTCATGGTTTGAGCTACAATAAGGGTTAAGGAAAAGAAAGGGAGGAGGTGGTGCAAAGCCAAATGAAATCAACATTTGTAAAATAATTGGACAGAGCTTTCATCAATCTTCTTTGGCAAAGAATGAAGGCTAGTTTGTTTTTGTATCAAAGTAACAGATGCATCTTTATACTTGAGTTACACTAATGGAACAAGCCACATTCATAAAGCAAAGCACACCAGCATCTCACATCTGTCAATACAGCTCTAAAAATGTAAACGATCCCTTGTAAGAGGATGAGGGGTCCTCAGCTGGGAATCTGATGATTTCATTCTCCCCTTTCAACACAAAAAAATAAGAGATGAACCATGTCTTTTCAGTAGTTTCCCTGAAGTTCATGATCATTGTTAGGTTCTATTTCTTCCTTCCTATCTCTCAAAGGAAATACAGCAGCAAATCACTCTAATATTTTAAGCTTTAAACTCAGCAGTAACTGGATCCACTGTCAATAACTGAAATTGTTCAATTCTTTATTAGTGTACATATCATTAGAGTTGGTGTGGACTGTTAATACAAAGATAAATATCTACAGTTAATTCAAACAGCAAATTGAAAATGAGATTAAAGAGCCCTGATCAAAAGAAATACACCTGTCAGTTGAAAACTGTAAAAGTTACATTTTATATATATAAAACTAATAGCACTAGGAATGTACAGTATCAATTATTGGAAAAATAAATGAGTGATTCACAGTCATAAGAAATTAATTTTAATATTAATATGTACTTTTCCTTTTATAGACAGACATAACATACACATTGTTTCTACCTTATATAAGACAAAGTAGAAAACTAAACATTACCACATTTACCCCCAAACAGCACTAACTGTGCCACAGGTAACCTGGTCCAAAATACTCAGTTCTACAGATAGGCCATGGTATTAAATGCATGGCTATATTAACGGTTTTAAGAAAGGCATATACTTCCAGAAGTACATTACATACACACACCACTTCTATAAATAACAAAAGCCATCAGCAAAAGTGTTAGGCTCTAATATTCTCAAACTCTGTAATGCTTTAAGGGTTTCTGATTGCTGTTTGACCAGATGGTTTGGTTAGTTTTAAGCAAGCAAACCATTACCCTTTAAGAGAAACTCAACCAAACTATAACTCTGCACAAACTTCCCAAGAGAGGGAACCTGAAAAGTCTAAAAGATGATTCCAAATATTCTGACATTTGAGATATTAATGACTGAGGAAACATTTGGAAATTATTCAGCTTTCCTTATCATTTCCTCCAAAACTATGAACATAAATTTCAGCTCCAGATGTTCATGTCTCCATAATCACTTTATCACTGAACTGTCTCAATCAAAGACATAGCTTTGATGCTTCTAATCTGAATTTTAATCCAAAATCATGATCCTTGGTTTGAAAACATGGAATTCAATTGCAGTAACAATTCATTGGTAAAGCCACAAGACAAAAATATGAGTCATGCAACAGCCTCAACTACAAGTGGAAAATAAATTCTACTTTTCGGTAAAGACTCTATGAAAATATAAAGCCCAAAGTGAGTGACAACAGAAGACAACATATAGACATCATTTAAAAATAAAGCATTTCCAAAGTGTCTCATGAGATGTCAATGGACAGAGTTAAGACCTTGTAGATCGAGGTTACCATCACAGAACTATCTGATCTTTACGTCAGCAATGTTCAACTGACATAATTTACAGACACCCATGGAATTCTTAATGCCCTAGTGTATCAACTCTCAATACTGGATGCTTACTTTTCTAGTTTGACTACTTTCAGAACCAAGAAGCCTTTTCAGAGGAAGAGTTCCATCTCTTCCCTTGCTCCCCTAAAGTGTAGTTAACAAAATATAAAATTAAACAAGATTTATGTCCATTAAACTAACATATAAAATTACCATTGCAATATTCATAGTGACTGCTTATAAACGTAACAGTCATCTAAAGCCTATAAAGTACACCCTTAGTTTTATAAAAGAAATGCAGATTGTCTCAAGGTAAAAAATACAGTGCTGGCTGCTAAAAAGCACTTGTTGCAGTAAGATGTGCAATAATGAGCGACATTTCAGAAAATATGAACACGTTCCAGACCTTCCCCATCAGTGAAGCAGGGATTGCACTGTGGCAGCAGGATGCTTTTTAGTGGCTGACACTATAAAGCCAATGTCTAAAAAAAAAAAGAAAAAAGGCAGAAGGTGTGAGCAAAAACTGGTGTGATGGCATTATTGCAAATGGAGATTAGCAATGAGAAGGGAAGAAGGTGACCGTCCGTTCCATTCTGCTAAGAGGCCATCTTTAAACATTAAGTTTTTTGCAGGAAGTGGAACTCCCATATCAGCATAGGATGACTGTGAAAGCAAACTTGAGAGACTGGGCTCCATGTGAACATCCAGAGTTGAAGCACCTTCCTAAAAACATCAACGAACAAGAGAACTATTTCACATTCAAGTTTTACAAAACAGTACAACTGATGAAAAATATACCTCAACCTTGATTACCCAATAAACAGTTACAGAATATAAAGTACTACAGGAGATGGAGTTAACCCAAAATAATGGCAGATATTAATATGTGCAAAAATAACAAGGAAGGCTGCAATATGTGCTTTGAAATAAACAGAGAGGTGCTTTGAAATAAACAGAGAGGTAACAATGAGAAAAGAGGTTGCCTCTCATAGGCTGGATCTACCTCAACGTGTCACCTAACAGAACACCACTAAAATTCTAGTCACAACACTATGCACCAAAACAAGCCACGCACCCCCAGGCTTCTCAGATGCATATATTCAGACCCACGTTCCCCAAGACTCTGGGCTCATATGTCCAATATCTAACCGTGGCTCTCAGGTGTCTCCTCTGCCTGGTAAACAGGCCCTTCATTCCCACCTCTTCTCCCCCAGCCTTCCCCACTCACTTACCTGGCTAAGCAAAAAGGATGAGCTCAGTCTTGATTCCTTCCTTCCTTCTACACTGGCAACATTTCTCCTACATTTAATTCATCAAGTTTTACAAATCTACCTCCAGAACATATCCCAAATGATTTAGTAGTCACCAAGGCCAGCGACCTCCAAAGTGGGGCACAATATTGAGAATTTCATAACTTCTCCATGGTTATCGTATTTATATCCAAAATTTTTTTGTGGACTTCATGATTAATTTATTGGTATGATAGCACATATGTACAAGAAACAAACCTTTATTAGGGATACATGCAAATTTAGTTGTACATTTTTTAGTGAAAAGGATGCTCTGTACCCAGCCTGCTGTGCTTGGTCAACTATAAGGCACTGAACTGATCCTGCCTCTGGCCTGTGCCTCTCTAACATTAATACATTTTTTTTTTGGGGGGGGGGTCTTTTTGAAACAGGGTCTCCCTGTAGCCCCAGATGTCCTGGAACTCACTATGTAGACCAGGCTGACCTTGAACTCACAGAGATCCACCTGCCTTTGCTGGGATCAAAGGTGTGTGCCACATTAACACATATTTTAAAAGTCAATCAGAAATAACACCTCTCCTGTTCACCAGCCTTCCATCATCTCTCCCGGTATTTAGTATATACACAAATCTTTTAACATGATCAGGAAGGCCCTGCCTTGAGCCTCACCTCGCCTGTTGCCACTTTCCCTTCTTTCAGGGGCTTCCTGTTCCTCATGTACCTAAGTGCTTTCCTGACAACAGGACCCTCGTGCCTCCTGCATTCGGCCTGCAACATTCTTTTCCATTCTGTAAGTTTCAGTTTAAATATTATTTCTCATTTTCTAAGGCAGGTCTTCCTTCAGCTCCCCAAGTTCCTTCGAAGTACTTGCAGACATCTGTAATTACTTACGAGTCTTTGTGTTTTGCTGGAGTCTCACATAACACTACATGTTCCACTAGTGTCTTCCACCTCACTGTTTCCTTGACACTTGGCAAAGAGCATGGCATACAGTAGACCCAAGTATTTATTGAATAAATGAAGTGAACAAATGAATGAAATGAAACTAAAATACTGACTTCATAATGTTAAATCAGATACTGTGAGCAGAAATATTCCATCTATAAATCTAGAACATCTAGAATATCCTTTCCTTCCATATCCTTGACCCTTGCTTCCACAAAAGACCCCAACTACTCCCAAATTCCCACCCCCACTGCTTCCTGGCAGTGGAGCAAAACTATGGTTTAAGCACTGCCACCTGTGCCTCAGCACGCGCGCCACAGCTGTTCAACGCTGTTGTGCTGAATGAAGCCCTGGCACAGAACAAGAGACGCAGCTCTGTCCGTGAAGACCTGACCAGTGAGGTATGTAAGTCAATTCACTTCCTGAATCTCAGTCTTCATTTATAAAACAAAACTGATGCTTCTTAGTATCTTGCTACTGGAAGACTTGAAATCAAACACCGAGGGCTTTTACATACTATCACGCTCTACACAAATACCCTGTGTACCTTGAGTTTTGTTACCTGGAATGAGTGAACAAAGTTAAGGACTTGTAGAGAGAGTTTTCTACTGGAATGTAAGAGGCTTTGAAGGCTGAAAAAAAGGGGGAGGAAAAAAACTTAAAATGAATATAATGGCAGAATTAAAACATGGTAAGTTTAATTTTACCAATTTAAATGCCCCTATGTATAAATAATTCCATAAATCACCTAAATTTTTCAAAAGCAATTTCAATGTTTTTCATCAACAAAATTTTTGCCTGTTTTAATATCCTAAAAGGCCATTTTGAAATAATAATATTTAAATTTATGTAACTAAAATAGAAGCTATTGTTTAAAAAACATTTAATCTCAATAAATACAAATGTCAAAACAAGCTGAGAAAAAAAATCTGACAGATTAAACACAACCCACCCACATGAAATTTTTTCAAATATACAAACTAGTTAAAATTATAGTAGCAATCTTTGAAGTTTCATAGTATTTACATTTCTTAAAAAATGATTAATTTTGTTATTGGAAAATTTCAGCCATGTTTATAATGTACTCTGATTATTCCCTTCCCACGCCCTCTCTCATCTCATCCCCATCCCTACCAACCCCTCCCTATCAGTCCCTGTCCCAGATTTAAGAGCTCTGGTTTGGTTTGTGACCTATTCCATTTAAGCAGGACCACTGGAATCTGGTGAAATCATGGGTGGGTACATATCTGAAGGCAATGGTTCCCCCTCCCTGAATCTATCTGTAACAAACAGTCCAGCAGTGAGAGTCCCTGGAACCCCTCCTCCATCCATGCCTGGCTACTGACAGGCCCCTTCTTGTGCAGGCACTGCAGGCATTCCCCAGCTGCATTGAGTTCGAGATTGCAATGGCTATGTCTTGCCCAGGAGATGATATTTTGCAGCTCTTCTCCCTAGCTTCCAGCGTTTATTCATCCCCTCTTTCACAATGTTATCCCAACCTTAGAGCTATCCCTGTCACTGTGAACCTGCAAAAAAACCTGAGGTAGAGACCACAGGCTTTAGGGGTAAATGATTAACGCTGTTTAGCAAACCAACACAGCGTCAAGCTCCTTCTAAGTATGTCTGCACCCACAGACCTACTCTACTCTCAGCCTTAATCAGAAACACTTCTCTTTCCAGTCCACAGAGGTGAATGGGGTCATTCATAGCTGCATGGGGTGCAGTAACAATGAGTGCTCAGCCTAAAATACTACTTACACTTTTTAATTCATTTATTCTACTTTAGAGAATAGTTGAAATTATTAGTTGAGCACCTTTAATTTTCTAATATAAGCTCCACTAACAACTAAGTAAGTTTTTCACTGTCCAACTTTGTTTTCATAAGTTATAAACACAGGGAGAGCTGCAGGCATCACCCTTCCAAATCACCCCTCAGCTCCATGACAGTCTTTGCTGCTGAGCCTTAGAACCTCCCAGCACTTCTTCTCACAGCCACTCCCAAAAATCGGAGCTGGCACAGGAGCTCAAATCTGCATTCTGTCTCTGAAAAGCAATACACACCATTTCAAAAAATGCAGAAAGTGGAGATGATTCTAGAGGAGTCACCAGAATTCTAAGATGAGACAATTACTATTGATATAACTTTTGACTAAGTATGAGAGAAGTGCAGGAGAGAAACTTTCCATAGACATTCATGCATTTTAAAAACAGGTTCATACTTCATGTACATGAATGATCATTTCAACATACTCTCACCAAACCTGGTAGTCAAGTGAATTTACAAAAACATGAACCCAAAATGTCTGCTTCTGGTTCCCTACTTCTAATCTACTTAAATTTAATGTTTTTTGAAAAAGAAATTAAAATCTCTTAAAGCTAGCATCTTTTTATTCAATCAACAAATATACAGGGCAACTGTTACATTCAAATATGAATTAAAAGACAGCAGGCTACAGCAACTTCAGTAACAGCTTAAAAACTGAGACGATGAAGAGATGACAGTGAACAAAAGCCCTCACCTCTCTTTTCTGCAAAGGCCATGTGTAGCAATCTTCTGACAAACTTTCCGGTTTAATTCAGAACTGAACAAAGGAATTCCAAAACACAGCTCAAGAGGAACCCAATCTGCTTCTGCTGTGGCACCTGAAGAATGCAAAGCGTCTTTACAATCATGCCTGCTTACACATGCTGTATGAGCAGCAAGTCTTCTTGACTGAAGTTCCTGACTTCCTCACCCCGTGGTACCACCAGTGGGCTTGGCAAGGAAGGGGACTCAAACAGCATCATTAATCTTTGAAATGGAAGGATATGTCTTTTGAGTAGGTACATATGTTTGGGGAAAAGGTATACAGCTTTCATCACATGTTCTAAGTAGTCATTTATTCAAAAAAAGGTATTATAAGACATCTGCAAGAAGACAAAATGAATAAAATATTTACCACACAAATAATAAAGTTGAAGTCATTATTCTCAGATCATAATTTTATAGAATCTGAATTGTTCTAAGTGGATGTTTCTTAGAAAAATCATATTTAAAAGTCTTCTGTGGATAATAAGACAAAACTACGCCTCAGTAATGGATATACTAAAATTGCAATGAATTCTTAGCATCCTACCAGAGTTTTGTTTTGTTGCAGAATCTATAGATGTTTCCTCAATGACCATTTCAAATGATTCTGTACTCCCATTTGCATCTGAACCAGAAGCCAAATCTCCTAATAATTTAAAGGATATAAGACACTATTAGGGGTCTAGTAATCAGAAATTATCAATAAATCAGTCTTAACACAAAGAAGACTTCAGAAAACAGCAATGACAGAAAAAAAGTCAAGTTACCAAACAATAAAATGTTTTTAAAAAAAAGAAGAAAAAGATCTGTTATGGATAAAGATACAATGGCTCTTTCCACAGTTAACTACTATCCAGACTTGGGACCAAATGTTATTAATACTATAAAAATATATGTTGTTTACATCTTTCATTAGTCTCATTAAATGATTTAAAAAACAGAAAACAGGTGTAAAAAAAGAATTACCATTGGCTTAAGTCATGGCTCTATGTTGGGAGCTATTAATCCATTATGTACATTGAGCTGTGGCAGGCTTGCTTGTTTAGAGTTTGTATTTTGCACACCAGTACCTAATCTGCCAAGTCAGGAGGAATGTGTTTATATGGTGGAGTTCACAAGTATTTGACTGCTCCTTCCCCCTCAGATACATGCTGGGAAAAACAGCTGTTGAAGCTAATTGAGTTAAGCAAACGGTGCTATCTCTGATGTTCTACTGTATAACAGGGCGGAGCTAAAATAAATGGGGGCTGCAGTCTCTACTGACAGTCCTCCCAAGTATCTTTTCTCTGTCTCTTTTTTTTCTTTCAATCCTCACTCCCCCTTTCAGGTACTGTCCGTCTTGGCCGCTGGCACCAGCAAGTAGTGCCCAGAAGAGGGACCTGAAAAGTAGAGGAAAAAGTGAAGGACACCACTGGAGAAATTGAGTGAGTACACTCGGTAAGATTGAGGAGCGGTGAGTATTTATCTTGGGAGAAGATGGGGCAAGGAAAGAGTCACTCAGTTTTTGTAAGGAATATGCTTCGGGCCCAAGGAGCAAACAAAGGATCCTTCAACTAGACAATGGAATGGCCCTGACCCTGTATTGATATGGGGAAGAGGGCATGTTTGTGTTTTTCCCGCAGGACGTGGATGGAGCCAGGTGACTGCCAGAAAGGCTGGTGAGGTTCACCAGACGAGTGCCAGAAAAAGTGGAAAAGAATGATGAGGTGGCAAATGTGGCTGATGATGACGTTCCCGCAAGTGATCCTGGCTGAGTTATACTGGACTTATGCTCCTGATCCACAATATTGCATCCCACGATATGGGAGGAAAAAGAGATAGTAGTGACTGTGAATGACTCTCGGTTAATTGCTCACCCTGCTTCAAAACACCTGATGATGCAAGTGGCGACGTATTTTTATTATTTGGGATCGGGAAGCGGGTTGCCTATTTGTTTTGTTAAAAATGATAATAAGTCCGGGTGTGTACAAGTAGATGACTGTGTGCTTGTGGGACGAAGTGGATACTGTACCAATGTCAAAGTGTTATTGTGAAGAGATAATAGAGAAAAAAATTTCTCTGCAAGCATTTCCACCCTATAAGCAGCAGCAGATATTCTAAAAAGGTTGAGAGCCACCTTACCATCGTGGTCCTCCATTGTGTATGGTTTAGTGGGACTTGACATGCTTTTCCTTCTATGTCTTTGTTTTCATCTGGTGGCAGTAAAGTTATTTATGAAACCTTGTGGCAAGTCAAGGCTGCTGTACATGATGTGAGGCGCTCCCTCCCCTAACAGAGGCCGGTAGTCAAAGACTGGTAAGATCTTCTGGGAGAAAGTCAACCTAAGACAGGGCGTAGCTGATGGAAGCTACGTGCTGATGACAGGTAAGACTTTGCTCTAGCAGAAGACAACCTAAGACAGGCACGGTCCTTCTGTCCTGGATATAGCATAATCTGGGGTTATAAAAAATAAAAAAGGAGGAGATGTTGGGAACTATTAATCCATTATGTACATTGAGCTGTGATAGGCTTGCTTGTTTACGGAGTTTGTGTTTTGCACACCAGTACCTAATCTACCAAGTCAGGAGGAATGTGTTTATATGGTGGCGTTCACAACAAGTATTTGACTGCTCCTTCCCCGTCAGATACAGGTGGGAAAACAGCTGTTGAAACTAATTGAGTTAAGCAAACAGGTGGCTATCTCTGTTCTACTGTATAAAAAGGCGGAGCTAAAATAAACCGGGGCTGCAGTCTCTACTGACAGTCCTCCCAAGTATTTTTTCCTCTGTCTCTTGTTTTTTCTTTCAATCCTCACTCCCCCTTTCAAGTACTATCCGTCTTGGCCAGCAGCTCTACAAAGAGACATGTGGCAATGTCTAGAGACAAGACTGTGAATGTGAAACAGACATTACTGATGCTGACTAATACTTAGGGATCTTTTGTGGGGGGGCTTTTTGTGGGGTTTTTTTTTTTTTTTTTGGTTTTTTTGAGACGAGGTCTCCCTGTAGCCCCAGCTGTCCTGGAACTCGCTATGTAGACTAGGCTGACCCTGAACTCAGAGATCTGCCTGCCTCTGCTACCAGAGTGCTAGGATTAAAGGCATGCACCCAGCTAATACTAAGTACCTTACCAGGCATGTATAATCCCCTACAATAGTCACCCAGCTCAAAATGTAAACAGTGCTAGGGTGTGAAACCCCTAAAGAATCAAAGTATAAAGCAGAGCTCTGTGCTCAGACTTTCACTTCCAACATTCCCCAAAGCCATCTTCAACTCTGTGAAATATGCAGTCTGATCACATTACTCCTCAAAATTCTTTTCTAAATCCCTGTATCTTTCAGCAACATAAGCTCTCCTCTCATCTACTCTTTAACAATCCTTTCTTTGGGCTAAGATGAGCTACAGTGTTTTCTAATTTCTAACACCCTTTTCCTAAAAGGTAAAAAACAAATCACCTTTTGACTAGCTAACTCCTCATTTTCAAAGTTCAGTTCAGGCTGTGCCTTCTCTAAGATGCCTTCCCTTGTGGCTCAAAAAGGCTGACATCTGCCTTCTTTGGTCTCCATCAGCACTCCAAGCAGTCCCCTTTGAACACAGCTGACTCACTTGTCTGCCTACTGAGGTTTTATACTCTCTGGACTAAAATAGCAACTTCCTCATTTAAATATCTCAGAACTTAAACAGTTATTAAATGTCTGTGGAACAAGTGACTTAAAAAGAACTGCACCCAACTCCTTTGACCAAAGATACAGTCCACAAGTAGGTATCTAACTCAAAGGGAGCCAGTCCAATCCACTGGATGAATACTAATCACATTTTCTCAGGATTTCAAACTAAAAGGCTCATGGGATACAGTCAACCAGTGGCAGACACTTGATGCTTTCAGTCAGTAGGCCAGAGCTGACATCATAGCAACCAAAGGTACATACAAACCAGCATGTCAGAGAAGAAACAACCAGTAAGCAAGAGGTAATCTGAATGTGGATTTTTAAATTAAAGAGAAAGAACATGGTATAACAAGCTTGTGTTGATATTGGGGCAATCTATGGACAGAAAGCAGAAGGCATGCAGGAAATGGTTGCAACACATGTTCAAGCTATCAAGATCCAGACTGAGAATTTAAAAAGAGAAATGAAGAAATGAGTATGAGATACTCCCAACACCTAATTCACAAAACTTGGAAACTAATAAGCCTATCTTGCAAATATTGTTACAAAATGACGTGAGTTTTGAAACCATCACTCCTTAAAGCTAGTTTAGTCAAAGCCTATGAACACAGATGCAAAATCTGTATCCAGCGCAGCCATCACCTCTTTAGTCACGCACTTGGTACTTTCTCCACTCTAACTATGGACATGTGTCTCAATGTTGCAGGATACTTTCTTGTCCTTTAGTGAGAAACATTAGCATTAAGAAATTCAACATTTCCACCAAAGTGTGCTGCTTTTTCTATATTAAGACTGAGTGAGGAGTTGGAGAGATGGTTAAGAGCACTGGCTGCTCTTCCAGAGGACCCAAGTTTGATTCCCAGCACCCACATGGCAGCTAACAATCATCCATAACTCCAGTTCGAGGGGACCCAACACCCTCTTCTGACCTCCGTGGGCATTGCATGATACAGGTGCACTTACATACATGCAGGCAATACACTTATACACATAAAATAAAATGAAAATAATATTTTTTAAAGACTCTGTGAAACTCAAAAAAGTTACCTTAACCAAAGAATCAAATTGGTAACTGACCTCTCTCATCAGAGGCATCACTGAGCTTTCTACTTGCAAACTGGCTAGAAGCATTCAACATGGTGACATAGCCACAGAAATGCTGCAAGTCCACTTTGTTCCTCAAAGTTTGCAATGCTTTATGAACGCCCATACTGGCACGAGTAAACTCTAAGAAAGACGGAACACATTAATAACATTTTCTTTACAAAACCCAACAGCAAAAACTGAACTATTTTTCTAGTCTCTGAACTACTTAAGAAAGACTGATTCCAATGAGGAACTATGAAGACAACTCTTTTTTAAAAAATTAATAATTTACACAGTCTTGGACACTCAATAAAAGGAAATCACTACATGGCTACACACACAGAGAATTCGTCCATCTAGACAAATACCTACTTACTCTCTTCCTCTAAAACATACTAGAACTCCTTAAAAGTATTTGTCTATCAGCTCCTTGGCAAAAAGCCCATGACTAAAAACCACCTTCTGCAATACTCTTTTAACAGAACAGTAAGAATCTAGAATTTAACATTTTTAAGAATTTACTTCCTGTCATCTTTCACCAAACTGCTGACTAATGATAGTCAAATGGAGAGAATTCAAAAAGTACCTCCTTGTAGTTCTGTCTCATCAAACGGAAATGGAATATGGACAGTTTCTCCTATTCCATGCAAACCATGTCCCTGAAAACAGAGAGAAGCAAAAGTTGGAAGGTGGTAAGAAAACATTTCCAGTAACTGCAAACATTCCGTCACATGCCTTTGACAATTTTTTTTTTCTTTTTTTTATAGCAAGGAATGGCATTTTATATTGGACCATGTTTCTCAAACTGAGCATATAAAGGGAAAAAAGGAGGCTAACTAATTAGAGGCACACAAGAGCGGTGTGAGCCAAGTAAAGACTGAACACATGTATAAAGGTCAGCTATAGTTGTGAGAGAAAAGTGGGGCAAGAATCTGACCAGGAATACACAACTCAAAATCCTGCAAGGAAATGGTAGCCTTTGAAGATACTTACTACAGCAGTATAATTACACCTACCAGAAAAAACCAAAATGCCCACAACAGAGACTGGTTAACAAATTATGATACATATTTTCAGTGCTACCAGAAAAAGAAAGAGGAAGCACTCTGTGAGATGCAATGGCTCTCTAATTGAGAAAGTGAAAAGCATGGGGAACATCAGTGTATAATTGCTTGTATCTGCACAAAGGATACAGCTGCAACTAAAATTACAATGAGCTCCTTTGGAAAGACAAGGATTAGAAACTGGGTAGACAGGATTAAAAGGAAGTGACTCTATACCTTTTTAACAGCCTTATCTTTTAATCATGTGAATGTACTATTAACTTAAAACATTTAAAAACTTTATTCCCACAAGTTACAAATTATTTAAGCTCATCTATCACATTCAATTAATTAATCTTCATTTATATTTGTTTCAGCATTTTGCTTGCCTTTAATGATGAAGTTTGGGGTGAGTTTATAGTAGTATAAAAACTTAAGCATGAATAATTTAATTTTATGTTTACATGTATGTAGTGTCTTGTTGCAGCGATAGGAAAGTAACTGATACACCTACATTCTTCTATTCGTATTTTATGGAAGAACAACAACAAAAAAAAAACCTAAATTTGTCCTGACTCACTAAATACTACCTGAAGAATAGACCTTGGCAATCAAGCCCCTCACTTTACAGGTAAAGAAAACTGACATTCAAAGTAGAAGGCCAGCCTATGACAGTGACAAGAAGGAAAAAGCAATTCCCACTCTCCCTCACCACACCAGCACCACAGTTGACATCCTCGAGACAGCCCAGGTGTTAGGCAGAGTGCTAAGCACTTTGTGTTGATTATCTGTCTCAGTCAATCTTGTCAAAAAGGCAGGGGTTTTTATTATCTCCATCTGACAGGTAAGGACACTGAAATTCAAAGAGGTTATTTACTTTGCCCAAAAGAACCACTAAGTGGTGGAATCAAGATGTGAATTTAGACAATCTGACTTAAGTCCATGTCCAGCCCACCCCATTATTATCTATCAATACCATCCCTATGGTAGCACATTTTCCCTGGCTGAGTCTATCCCCTTAGGGATTCAACTACCACCTACATGTCAGGACTGACAGTTAAGTCATCTCTCATCCACACTCTGCTTTGAATTTCATAATACTTTCAAGTGCCTACCTACCACCTGATACCCAACATGTCCCAAACCCAACACATCATCTGCCACATACTCAATGTCCAGAAGATGCTAAACAAATCTAGAGATAGTAATGTTACTTGGGACTAGGGAGAATGGAGAAATGTGAGGAAAAAAAACAGCAATGGCACATGGTTTATTTCTGAGGTGATAAAAATATCTTAAAGCTGAGTATATTAACAGCTAAGCTATGCAAATTTGTAAAAATACTAAAATCCACCGAATGGTATAAGTTTAATTGTGAATTGTGACAATGTGAATGACAGAACAATCTATTTTTCCAAAAGAAAACTGGTCACACAGTGAACAGTGAGGCTGTAACTCAAACACAGGCTGTGCTGGATAGCTAGCTCCCCTTGTCAACTTGAAAATCACCTGGGAAGAGGGAAACTCAATAGGACAATAGCCTCTGTTGGACTGGCCTGTGTGCATGTCTATAAGGCATTTTCTTGATTGCTGAGTAATGTGGAAGGGCCCAGCCCACTGTGGGTGGTAGCAACCCTGGGCAGTGATCCTAACTTGTATAAGAAAGCAGGCTGAGCACCAGCCAGAGGAAGCAAGTCAGTAAGCAGTCTTTGCTTCATGGTCTTCACTTCAGTTTCTGCCTCCAGGTTGCTGCCTTATGCTCCTGCCCTGGTTTCCCCTAATGATGGACTGGGATCAGAATACATAAGTCAAATAAATCCTTTCCTCTCCAAGTTAGTTTTTTGTCAAGAGCGTTTCATCACAGCAACAGAAAACAAACCAGAACATGGGCCCAAACTCAAAGTTCATGTTGTTCTATTACTCCCCCACACACCAAGGGCCCAGCAGAGCCCTGGCTCCTTACAATTCAACTTGACAAGTAAATGCCTCTGATTGCAATTCAGTAGAAGCTAGACGAAGTACGATCTAAGTAATAAGAACCTAAAATTGATCTGCTTCAAATAAGACAAACATACCTGAATTAACACTGCAGAATGGGTTAAAGCATCATTCAACATCGTAAGCACATTTGATGTAGGAACTACCCCAGGATCATGGCCCCAGGATGTTATAAGTAAACGATCATAACCCTAGCAGAAAGAAATGAATAACAGATAAAACAGCACTCAGAAATAAAGAAAAAAAAATAAGAAAGGTATCTACTGTTTACCAATTTCTATTCTCAAAGAAAACTGCTCAAAATGCTTTGCCTATATGTATGAGGCCCTGGATTCAAACTTCAACAGAACAGAAGAGAAGAGAAGAAAGCCTCACACTCATACCTGGAATATATGTGGCAGTTTCCGAAGTCTTGTACCTTTAGACAATAAGAGAGATGGTGGTCCTTGCCCAGTGATATGGTAAATATATAATTTAAACCAGACAGAACTGACTTCTGGAATAGCTGGTCCAATATGCTATAATCGTAAAATAAGATAAAGCTGTAATATCTAGAGTCAAATTTCACAAATGACCAAGTATAATCTTCTAAGTAACAAGCACAAAGTACATATTTTAATTGTTATTATTCTTACGAAGATAAACGCTAACTGGTCCAGTAAAATAGTTTTGCCTTTACACTGAAATTAGGAAGACACATCTTATCACTGCAGATGACTGGGCTGTAAGTGGATTGCCTAGGTCTGAGTCTAGGCTTCATCCCTTCAGCCATACCATACTAAGACAGTTTCTTAAACTTTGTGCTTCATTTCACTCAATCTACAAAAGAACAAGTAAATAATTCGTAAAGATGTTGTTAAGATTGTTCAAAAAGGCTTAAAACAGTGTCTGGCAAACAAGCTCCATATTACAGTATTTATTATCATTAACCACATGTACTTTTTCAAAAGGACAATGTCCCCTTCATCTATTTTCTAGACAGTTCATAGACTTCTGTGTGTTTATGTTGAGGTAAAATAAGAGGATAAATAACTATACAAAAGCCTGGCTAAATGAAAATCTAAGACCATTCCTATTAATGCAAGACCAAAATGTTGGCATGGGATGGGTCCTCTCTGAGACAGCTAGAACAGCACAGACAACAAAAATAACTTTGTATAAGAATCACTTCCTCTCTTTTGTTTCATTAAACCCTACACATTTAGGAATTCAGGCAGGATGGAACACTGAACAGCAATACAACTTCTACTCTTTGAAAATGGCACAAGCATACCTTCCTCACCAAGGAAAGAAATGTATCAAATGTATTTTTAAAATGTTAAGACTAGCAGCAATTCTGGCAAATACCATAGTTAACTACAGAGTTCTAGCTTACAAACGTCATCACAGCACTACTTCTAAAACATCTGATCTTTTCCTAATTAAGTTCACCCAGCTTCCTTTTTGGAGCACTCCAAAACATGCATTTTAAAATACTTCAAATGAATAAAATTTCAAGGTCACTCAACAATACACAAGTTAAATATACCAATTACATCTCACAACTTGAATGTGACAGCATCTTACAACAGCATAAAGCACAAGACAGCTTTCCAAGTCGGTGCTTTTTCAATATTTGGCACTTGCTGATTAAGAATCAAGAACTGTTTTCCCTAATGAAATAACCACATTACTACCTGATCTTCCAAGAGTCCTTACCTGAGGAGTGCAACTGCTGACGGGCCGGATCTCATTGGTGAGAGGAGCCATGGAAACAAGGAGCGTGTAATTTTTGTTTAGAACTCTGCTACAAGTTGCGGGATCCAACCCAAGGAGGCTTTCACAACGTAAGAGGTCCAGAGGGAAACCTGAGTTATGATTGAAGCACACAAGGAATAAAAGCCTGATCACGTGAGACAAAAATGTTCAAGATAAACTGCTGATCACTGCCTTGAGAGTTAATTTTTAGTGGTACAGTAACTTTTAATAAGTACCAAATTTCTGACAAGACCACCAAGACTCTTAAGAGTTAAAAGTTTTTATTCTCTGGTCTAGAAAGATAGCTGTCTGGCAGTGCTTTCAGACTATTCTGCAGTGTTTTATGACAGCCAAAGTGCCAAGAAAAGCTGTATCTTTGTTTACCCCAAACTGAAATCTCTACAAAGAGATTGATAGCCCAGATCTGATTCTAGCATAGACGTAAGCATTCCTTATTTAGAAATCTGTGCCCTACACTGCTGGTCCAGAAAGCATGACTCAATGAGCATGTTAAGCATTGCTGTCCTTCATCCACCAGAACATTATATACTATTGCTGTCTAGGGCCAGAGAGACAGTTCTGCAGGTAAAAGCACTTGCCAGAAAGCCACAGCAGAAGGAAAGAACTGACTCCTGAAACGCTGTCCTCTGACCTCCACATGTACAATGTGACATACACATGCTCCATAACACATATATTTTTTCTAAGCCTATTGTTCTCTTTTAAAAGAGACATTTAAGACTGAAAGAAACTTCAGAAGATCAATTGGCTATTTCCCCCTTCAAGTAGGAATGAATCTGAAAAAGTATATGGCCTGTTGAAAGGGTCAAAAAGCACTAAGCACTGCTAGCACCAGCATCCTGGCCTCACACAAGGCTCAGGAAAAGAAAGTAGGCTCCTAGGGGAATGATGAGCCAAGTACAGGGTAAGATTAGACTGTACTGTTTGCCAGAGGTAAGGTACTGTTGAAGAAAAAATAGATAAATAAAAATGGGAAGACAGGAACTAGTTTGAAGGCAAAATATGAGGCAACTAGAGTACAAAAAATAACGAAAACAGTAATAACTACTAATCACTGAAAAAGAGGATACTATAGATCCACACATCTATCTCCACTGTTAAATACTGAGGCAATGCTAGAATACGGAGGGGGAAAAAAGACTAATTTGCCACCATCATGATTGAGAAAGGGCCACTACTGATTCCGAATCTAGCGGAAATAGTGAAGAGAAGCAGAATACTTGCAAACTTTAGAGAAAAAAAATACACTATATCATGAAGAACTCAGACGACACATTAACTGAGTGATCAAAATTAGCATCACCAGCAAGAGGCAGATGCATCCAGATAACATATCAGAAAGACATATGATGTGTACAGTACTCTAGACAGGAATAAGAAACCTAAACCTAATCATAAGGACACATCATGTGCCCCTAAGATGAGAAATGCTACAGGCCCAGTAAAAGTGGGACAGCACTCTTTAAAATGAACAATGACATAAAAAAAAAAAAAAAGGACATGGATTTGTTAGAGAATAAAGAAGATAAAAGAAACATGATTAAATATGATACTTCGATACTTTTCCTACACCAGATCCTGTACTACAAGATGAAAAAAAAAAACACACTAAGAAAGTCATTCGCATTACTGCTAACTGACAAACTGGAAATTAGATGTAGCAAAAGCTGCTGTAACACAATAGCCGTATGTGGTGGTTTGAATGACAATGTCCCCCATAGGCTCCAAGTATATGGACATTTTGTTCCCACTTGGTGGTGCTGGTTTGGGAGGCTTTAGGAGGTGTGGCCATGCTGGAGGAAACATATCACTGAGGGTGGGCTTTGAGAGTTCTTAAGCCTTGCCAGATTTCTAGTCTCGTTCTTCTTACTCTAAGTTCCCTTGGTCAGTGTTTTATCACAGCAACAGAAAAGTAAAAAAGAAAGCAGGCTGTTTCTAAGATATACACCCTGGGTAACTAAGGGGGCAAAGGCCATGATGTACACCTTATTCCCAAATTCTGGGTTAAAAGGTTACTCTCATTGTTACAGTGTTTCTGTAAATTTGAAATGCTAAAAAACCCAGAGTATGTGATTGAGTGGGGAGACAGAGTCTCACAGACAGCAGAAAGAGCACCTGGTTCACACCTGGAAAACAAGGAGAGGCTGGAGAGTGAAGCCTCAGAAGAAGGGGCCTCTACCAAGTAACGTATCTATCTGGCTGGAGGAATGGATGCAGCCTGAAGTACAATGGCAGAAGATGGCAGGTTGCTTGGAAAAGGACAAGAAGTGGGCAGGGAGACCCCTGTAAAGCCCAAAGAAATTCATGTTGTTCAGTGAGAAACTGTACAACAGCCATGAATGGGGAAATATCCAATAAAAAACTCAATCTTACCATTTAGGAAAGATTTTCCTGAAAAGGACTGGGGGCATTGGGCCTGGTTGCAACAGGGGAGACTAATGCAAGGTCCTTTATAGGGTGGATATATGAGGCAGAAACAAGTCACGTATGAAGAAGTGGCATGGAGAGGTAGGGTATTACAGCAGATTGGAGAATGTTTCACTGTAAGGTGTGGGTCAGTGTAAACTTTAGGAGCCTGGAAGAAGAAAAGAAGCTAACCACAGACTGGTTAATGAGCATCTTGTTCTGACTGATCAGATGGGACAGGCAGTTCAGTCAACCACTTATGAGGCAAAGAAAGAATTCAGAAGGTCTGTTTCTGGTCTTGTCAGAAGTAAACACAGAAGGTAGAAACTAACTTCTATAAGCTATGTAGAAAAAGGATAGGTCTTTAAGTAAGTCATTTTCTAGACACAAAAGGATGAGGGGCTTGCTACCCTTCAGACAAAACTCAGCATTACCAATATCAAGTATAAAATACATCTAATGCACACTAAGACAAGGAAGTATGACATCTAGAGCTCTCAGGAATTAGAACACATTTTCTAAGTTTTTTTATAACTCTGATAGCTCATATATAAATGCAGTTCCATTTCTAAACATTTCTACAGCACTAGGCTACAAATTACAAGCAGAGATTCCAATGCCTAACATACTGATCATAGTGGAAGAAGTCTTTAAAAACAAAGGATTATCTTCAAAATATTGTGCTTATCAATGAAAAAAACTATATAAACCACACATTGCTCTATTTTCAACAGTGGCCTCATGCTATTTAAAACTAAGAGTACTAACAAATGATTCTTCTTCATACACGAGATTGCTTACAGCGAATACCAGTCCTACACGATATGCTCAAATTATCAGTAACATAGTGTTTCTATTCAACTAAGCTTTTAAAACATCAAAATGACAGAACTTAATTTCTTTAAAAAATAAAAAGTAAGACGTAAGATTCAATGGTCAAGCAGAGCCCCACAGCAAGCAGCAACATTTCCCAATAGGACAAGCAGCAGCATTCTCTGTACCCCACCGCTTTGTGCTCAAAGATGCAGATGGCATGCCTCTGCTCGCCCCTCAAAGCTGATGTCTGTTATAAAGTCCATCCAGCTTCTGAAGTAAACACTCCAAACTTCTTTTAAGGACTAAGCAGGTTTAAAGACAACAAGTGAGAGGAAGGAAAGCTGACAAGGACAGCCATAGAGTAAGCCTCTAGTTACAAATCCAACATGCTAGCTACACAAAATGTATTAAAGCAGGTGATGATTAAATAAGTGAGCAAGATTTGTTTAATCTCTCGGAAAGAAAGTTGACAGGATCATGTCTTCAAAATTAAGTACAATTATCATACCGTAACTGGGTTGATCTGGCTGAGCACTCTGAGCAACCAGATCTTTATTATGACGCAGAAAGAGTATTGTGTTCCTCAGAGTGAGTGCATGATCAAAGTATCTCTGAGCTTCTCCTTCACCAGTGCTCTGAACCTAAACCAAGAGAAAATAGATTTTTCAACAAAAACTACTCTCATGCTGTCCATTCTAATAATCATGTAATACAGCTATTAAAATATTACTGAAAAATTCTAATTCCAAAACCTGCCCAGGAAATATTGAAACAAATAACCTCAAGCAATGTCAGAAGTTTCCAATCTTACTACATCTATGGAGGTGATGAAAATGATTCCAACAAGCATAAAAATTTCAGCAACTGAATAAATGCTAAATAGCACCATTATATAAGCTCCATGTTCCCTGTATGATTCAAATAGGGCATTTAAAAAGTTCTAAAGCCCAGGCTAGAGAGATGACTGAATGATTAAGAGCACTGGTTACTCTTGCAGTAAAATAAAAATAGGAGGCTGGCGAGATGGCTCAGCAGTTAAGAGCACTGACCACTCTTGCAGAGGATATGGGTTCAAGTCCCAGCACCCACAATGGTGACTAACAACCAACCTTAGCTCCAGTTTAAAAATGAATAAAATATTTTTAAAATAAAAAATAAATATAATTTTTTAAAATTTTATTTTATTTTTTATTTTATGTGGTTTTGCCTGCATGTAGGTAAGTGCACTCGTGTCGTGCAATGCCCATGGAGGTCAGAAGAGGCTGTCGGATCCCCTGGGACTGAAGGTACAGATAGTTGTTGGTTGCTATGTGGGTACTGGGATTCAAACCCGGGTCTTCTGAAAGAACAACCAGTGTTCTTAACCACTGAGCCATCTCTCCAGCCCCCATAAATATTTTTTTTTAAAAAAACACCAAAAGAAATTCTAAAGTCCATCCTGCTTCATCAAAAAGCACTCCAATATCTCTAATTTTCATCATTCTGCATGTGATTTTGTGTCATCAGTCAAAAATATCGAAATGAAATCATTAACCATAGCTGTTCATTATGGCTGGGTACAAGCTTGGTTTATTCAACAAGAATTTACTGAGTGCGATGTCCTCTGACCTCCCTAGGAGACAAGAAGGAACAAGGCACCAAGCAGACAGGACTCCTGCATTTACTGGCCTCTCTGGGCAGGAGTCAGCCTCCTGTATGACATAAAAACAGACATCCAGAAACACAGAAAGTGGAAGTTAACATCTTTGGGAGCAAATAACTAGATTAGATTTGCATTCAATTAACAAAATCAACCAATTAAGCTGAATATCAGGTTACATTAAAAAACCACTTCAGACTATACAGCTTTCCCAAGAATGACTGCTTGGTTAAAAAGAAAGAGCACAGATACACAGTGAGTGAGAAAGTGGACGTGCTCTTGGGATTTGCTACCTGGTAAGAGGCTAGCTGACATAAGAGAAAATTCAGGAAATCAGCACTTGAAATGTGCAAGTAAAACAATAATTAGCAAAATGTATGGAAGAATGGAGGAATAAAGATAAAAATGAGGCCAATTAATAAGTATTATTTCTTGTATATTTATGCACTAATAAATGTAAAAAATCTATAGAAATGGAACAATGGAAAAAATGTTACTTTAAGATATAAAAGGATTAGAAAATCACTGGGTTGGAGAGATGGCTCAGCAACACTGGTTGCTCTGCAGAGGACCTGGGTTCCATTCCACCCACACGGCAGCGAAGAACCAACCATAACTCTAGTTCCAGGGGAATCCAACACCCTCTTATGACCTCCACATGTACTGCATGACATGGGTGCAGGCAATACACTCATACACATAAAATATTAAATAAAATGTTTTTTAAAAAGAATTAGAAATCACTAAAAATTCTCTAAATAGAACATTTAATATGCAGACTTCCTAACTAAAGCACAAGACTACTAAAATTACTAGTCAAGGAAGGAAAACCACTGGCATACAAAGAAAAGAGGACAGAATAAAATATCCAGGAAAGAAAAGGCACCAATAAAGTACAAGCAAGATTTATAGCTAAGGAAAATGGAGCTTATTCACAGGGGAAAAGGAAGTTAAAAGCAAAAATAGCTGTCTTCAAGATGCTAAATGAGATAGGAGAGCAGACATAAATATGATACTCAGGGACACCGTTCCAGGCGAAGAACAAAACTTCAAACAAAACTACTCCAGAGCTGACCTCAGAGTCACACCAGATTTTTTTAAAAAAGAGGTAAAGTTTAGAAAAAATTACACAAAGATTTCTATACTCCATTTCTCATTATCTTAACCATGATAAAAGTTACACACATCACCTTTAAAATTACAAAATACACACTGCATAGGCTGTGTTTAAGTCTAAATGACTAGCAAGGGACGAAGATGGGGTAAGAGACAGGAAGGAGCAAAACTATATGAAAACCACAAGACAATGTCACATCGGCACAGTGGACAGTAAGTCAAGTAGGAAAGGTCCCAATCCTGCCTAGAGCACAATCCAACTTACCTTTTCTAGTTCTATAAGGAAGCTGTCCAGAGATTCATCGGAGAGTTTGCCCACTTCAAACATTGTGACTGCATGACTTTTCAAGTTCTGCAAAACCAAGCACAATATTGAAGCTGTGGTTTTCCTTTTCCATGCTAAGAATAACACGTGTATTATGCTCTCTGATATATTTAAACTGGAAGATGGAAAATAGGAGGAAATGGTTCTTCTAATCGCAAAAGCAATCTTTGATGGAAATAATCACATTGTTCTAAGGAATGTAAAGAAAGTCAGCTATGCTTTTAAGAATAGGTCTAATACTTAAAAACATATTCATAAAGTACTGAATTATTTTAGATCTCCTCCTGGCTTTAAACATCATTGCATTTAAACCAGCATTTGACTTACTGGTGAAAGATTCCCCATCATTAAAAACGCAGTAAGAGTGGAGTCAAATAGGAATGCAATACGCTTGGTATATCCTGTGGACAGACTCAAACTGCTTATACTGGCTGTGTCCGCTGAAAAAAAATCAGAAAAAAATACATCAGAATGTGAAATCACGTCAATGAAAAGTTGATTATATTTATCATTTAAATAAGTATTTCACTTCAGCTTCGCTTGATGGCCACAATACCTAAATTAATTATAAAGAATATTATAGTCATAAAAGGGTCAAGAATTTTTTTGAGTCAGGGTTTTTTGAGTCACTATTTAACACAAACTGGTCCTAAACTCCCATCTTCCTGCATTTGCCTCCCTAGTGCTAGGATTACAAGTATATACAAACATCAGGTGAGGGAAAAAAGTAATTGTAAAAGGCATTTGTTTTTGTGTTAATTTCCTTAAAAACCAGAAATAAAAATTCCTAGTAACTGTCAGATCAGTAAGTGTAACCAAGAGAATGAAATTCTTTAGTATGTGGCTCATGTAACAGGCAGAAACAGGAGAAAGGCCATCCCAGGCTCCTGTTACCCCCGACTTTAAACCCTGGGTACCTCCCTTTGGCCTCAGCCTGCACTTTCTCTTGAGCTGAAATGGCCTTCCTCACTGGTGAGCAGCCTCAGAGTCAGTCTAACCCAGAGTGTCTTCTCCCTGAAGGCTTCCCAAACCTTTCCAGGCAATAAAAGGTCTCTTCTTTGCAGCCCCAAACACCACAATTGCTCAAAATGTTGTAGTTCTTGTCTGCTTTATATCCCTAAGACTCACACAGTGTTCACAGTATTGGTAAGTACTCAGACTTGAATACTAAATAAGAAAACTGAAGCAGAACTACAGAGCAGCTGTAGGAGTGTATGTCCAGACAGATGGCATATCTATAGACAGACTAAATTAAACTGAGTTACTGCTAACCTGGATCTTCTTGACTATTGGTATCAGTGTCAGTAGCCGAAGAAACTTCTTGCACAGGACTCCTACTTTCCCCGCCATCCCATGATAAGAGCATCTTTTGTGGATCTAAAGTGCTCCTATTAATGAAGAATATATTTACTTTTTAAAAATCATATAAATCTCATAAAAAATAGCTACTGAAGTCAGTACTTAACTATGAACAATCTATTTGAATCCAGTTCTTTTTATGTTATTTTTAAATTATGTGTGTATGTGTCTGGTACCGTTAAACAGACGTTTAAGTACAGTGACCACAAAGGCCAGAAGAGCGCATCGGAGCCTCTAGAGTTACAGGCAGTTGTAAGCCCATCCATGACTGTGCTGGGAACCAAGCTCAGGTCCCCTGCAAGAGCAGCAAGTGTTAATTACTGAGCTATTTCTCCAGCCCTGAATCTAATCTTATATTCAGGTCTGAAATTTAAGATGTGACCCAAAAATGCTTGGGCCTAACTAAGACCTATACACAGGCTTTAGGAAATTCAAGTTCTTCAAAATTATACATTTTTATATGTGCCTTTTTCCTCTATCTTTATAGACTTAGCTTTCATCAGATCACAAAAGATCCATCACATACAGAAGATTTGACAGTCACTAGTATACAGGATTCACTTCCACTGGCATACTGAATAAATACACTTTCTGCACGTAAAGCTAAATTTCTTTTCAAAGGAAACTATGTCATACTGAATAAAGGCATTACTTTAATCTGTTTACAGATGGAACATTCTTCCATGTTGAATGCAGTTGATCCAAATTTATTACTTGTCCCTTCTTATGGGCAAAGCCCAATCGGCAATACATTGAAACAGCATTCTGAAAGGAATGTAAAGGAAAATTTTGTTTAAAAGATATCAGAATATTTGTAAGAAAAACATACTGTAAGATATTAAGCCTCTAGTGATGCTCAAGCATTTTTTTACCTTAACTACCGGACAGCTTGGGCAGGACTATTCTTCCTCTATAATTTTCACATGTATTGGGAGGTGGCGGCGGGGTGGGGGGGTGCAGCTGTCCCTACATCCTTTTCCAATGAGACAGAGTTACGGCCTTAGTAGAGCTCCTGACAAGACACTGATTGGGCTGCTCACTGCTGTCCACATTAATGGAGTGCTCTCTTTCATTCCTACTGGTGGAAAAAGACTCAGGGCTTTTCATACTGCCCTTTCTCTCTTCACAGCCATCCCTTTACTGTGTATAACCCCTGTGGCAGCTGCTAAGAATCCCAATGCCTGCTTTCAGTAGTGCATCAAGATAAAAATCAACTAGCAAATCCATTCAGTATTTACATTACAATGAAAACAGTAAAAAATAAAATAGCGTACCTTAACCAGGGATAAGTCTATCTCAAGGACATTTGCAAGCTAGAAAATAAAATTACCAGCACATTACACAGTTGTAATAAACAAATGTAAATCACACTCAGCAGAAAATTTATGCATTGAAAAACTGAATAAATTTTAAATTCAGATTTTTCTTATTTCCTTCATCTCTAAGATCCTTGGAATATTAAGAAATCTAGGTAATGGCCAACAATTTAAGATTCCTATGCTTCACTATTTTTTTATTTAAAATGAAAACATGCCTAAATAGATCAATCTGGCCTACAATCTTTTACTATAAAGAAACTCATAAAAAGCTTTCTAACCAAATTAAAAATTTATTAATTCGAAATATATATATGTCTGAGCCAGGCATGGTAGCATACACCTGTAATCCCAATACCCAGAAGAGGCCAGCCTAGGCTACATGAGATCATCTCAAAAAAGCAAAGTAACACTTAACTATATTAATGATCTAACTCTCCCTATGTGCTGATTATGAAAATATTTTAGCATGTCATTAATCTTACCTAACCCAAACTTATTCTAATCTTGAGTTATATAAACTCTTCCATAAGATGTCTGCCACTTACCTCTGCAACATTAGTGTGCTCATCTATTGACACAAATATCTTATAGAGTAGAGTTTCAAAATAATCACCTTGTACTCGATTCATTACAAAACCTTCAAGAGGAGGAACTAAAACAAAACAGACTTTTCTCAGTGATAGGTTTCATAAAACAATTTTCTAATTGGCATCATTAATTGTTACCCTATACCACTGCTTTGTTCAAGCATTTACGGAATGCTTACTAAGTACTGAACAATTGCAAAGTTTATTACGTAGACCATTTAATCTTTAAGCCCACAAGGGTCATACACTATTATAATTATCCCTTCCTTAGAGATACCAAGGGAGTAAGAGGTTAGAAATTTTCTTAAGGTACAATTTACATCTATGACAAAAGAATGAGACAACTCTTCACAGAGATATAGTCTCTAGGATATACTAAGTTTAACACAGAATGTATGAAAGAGAGTCCAGCTTCTTAAGCTGTGGGTCACAATCTGGGATTGTGAATCTGAATATAAGAGTCATCAAAAATTTGCCAATAGTAAAAGGTTTCTAAACCCATAATAAAATTTAATTCTAAATCAAACACATAATAAATCCATGGTGTTTCTGGCAAGGCTCCCATGTTGTATTGTATAACTTCACTGCAGTTGTAGTTCTGAAGACACAACCAGGAGCACTGCACCACAGGCCATCACACCACACTGCCCAAAATACCATGGCTCAGAGTCAAGACTCTTGTCAGCTGGGATCTTCACTGTTAATTACTATGCAAACAAAGGTTTTTTTGCTCTTATAGAAACATAATGCCTTAATTACAGAAAACAAAGACATTTACTACTTTTCTGCCATTATTTCTTGGTGTGTAAGCATCAAGTTAGTGGACTTTTGAATTATAGTAGAATGTTTAATTTTTAAAATTGCTGTTTGAGCTGAAGACTTTGAGTTTCATAGAAAAATCACTAAATGAATTGTGACAAAATTCCAACAATTTCTGAAATGGTTCCATGCCATTTTATACTATGCATTTATGGGAAGCAGTATTCTCAGCACTGACAAATTAAACTATCAAAATAATGGTCAACTCTTTTAAAAAACATGTAGTGGTACATGCTTGCAAGCCCAGCACTCAGGAGGCAAAGGCAGGAAGATCAGTAGTTCAAAGCCAGCCTCAGCCACACAGCAAGTTTGAAGCCAGATTGGGCTACATGGGACCCTGCTTGGTTTTTTTTTTTTTTTTTTCTTTTTTAGCTCTCTTTTTTTAAAAATGGCACTAATATAAGTCAGTGCTCAAATTGTCAATAGTTAAATGGACTGAAATGAACAAATCTAGTACTATCTAATTTTTAAGTGAATCTCAAATGAGTCAATGTTGTCAGTTTATCAGATAAGAATAGGAATTAGAACAATTCTTTCATATTTCCCAACAGGAAATTGACAAGAAACCACTACCACTTGTCTTTTAAGAATCATTCCTTTGTTTAAAAGTTACATATTTAAAACTAGTAAACTATTCTATCTGTTACACTAACAACTATACAAAACTACAATACTAAATTAGTATTTTTAAATTTTTTTTTTAAATTTTATGTGTACGAGTGTATTGACTGCACGTGTGTTAAGTGCTCCTGTGTCATACAATGCCCAAGGAAGTCAGAAGAGGGTGTTGGATCCCCTGGAACTGGAGTTACAAATGGTTGTTTAGCCACCTTGTGGGTGCTGGGAATCAAGCCCAGGTCCTCTACAAGAGCAAACAGTACTCTTAACTGCTGGGTCATCTCTCCAGCCCGTCATTCATTCATTCATTCATTCATTCTTCATTCATTCGTTCATTCAATTTATTTATTTATTTATTTATTTATTTATCAATCTTTTGTCTTTTTGAAACAGGGTCTCCCTGTAGCCCCAGCTGTCCTGGAACTCACTATCTACACCAGGCTGGCCTTGAACTCACAGAGATCCGCCTGCCTCTGCCTCCCAAGTGCTGGGACTCACTATGCATTACTCCTTGCATTACTGTGCAAGGAACACAGCTCTGTGGTAGAACATGTACAGTCCCTAGGTTGCCCAATACTGAGCATTGGGGGAAAAAACTACAAGAGAATCCCATTAACAACTGTGAGCTCAAATAAAGTCCAAGACATACTACAACACGTTAGTGTGCCAAGATACAGAGTTGACAAGAGGAAGTACATCTGTAAACAGCCCAGTCTCTGGAATTTGAAGCTTTATTCTGGGTCTCACAAATATTAACTATTTCGATTTGATTTTAAAAATCATAACCAAGAACAATAGCTAAAATATACTGGAAAACATAAATACCTAACTAGGTGCTTCTACAAAATTTAAAACTTAAAAAAACATTATTTCATTTGTGAGTCTAAGAAATGTATCCTAAAGTTCCATTATTTTAATACAGTATATAAATCAAAGTAACATAAAAATGAAATAAGAAATGTAAGTAAAATCACAATTGGGATACAATGGGAAAAAAGGGATTTATTTCTATGAAAAATCCTAATATCTAAGATTCCACAATAATCTGTGTTCAGTTTACTAGGATGATATGCCACGTTCAACCTCAGCCAGCCATTCAAAAAGTAGTGAAAAATGTCAGCCCAGACTTACCTGCTATACAGCTGTCATCTGATATTGGTACATCCAGATAGATAAACCCTTTATTATACAAACCTACAAAAGCAAAAGCATCTTGTTTTAAATGGAACGCTACACAACAGTAATTTTTTAAAAATCTGATTACTGGCTTTCTGTAAGATTCTTATAACTGAATGCTATGTGAGAAAACAAAAAAATACAAGAGACAATGAATTTTCTAAATCTTGTTTTTTGGTTTTTCTTTTTCAGACAGTAGCCCCAAATGGCCTGAAACTTGCAATACAGACTAGGCTGAACTTGAACTCACAAAGATCCACCTGCCTCTGCCTCCTGAGGGCTAAGATTAAGTAAATCTTTTTTTTAAGGCACTAATATGTCAGTGCTCAAATATCAGTAATTAATATGTTCAGAACTACAAAATTTTTCTTACCATTATTTGTGTAAGTTTCTAATTATATCCACACTAGAAAGTAACAGACTAAGAGCATATTTCAAATAAGTAAATAAATAATAAATAAATGAAAACATGACTTAGGAAATAAATAGTATTTGGACCTAGATGATAAGTAATTGATATTAATTACTGTTTAAAACAAGTTTTATGTTGACAAGGACCATTTCTACTAACCACTTACTATGTACTATATTGTAATCTAGTGATCCAGAGAGCTGGGGACCTGAATCGATGATCTTATCAATGGTGGATTTCTCAGGAAAAGTACATATCTAAGAAAAGCAAAATATTTCAGTTAAGTTCTGTCCAAATTCACTAATTCATATGGTGTCTCCTAAAATCTATTCATGCTAAAGCTGATGGCTAACTGCACGCAGTTAAATGACCATACTTTTGTCATTTAGAATTTAAAAAACAGCAACAACCCCATGCATACAACCATCACTTTGCCAAAATATGGGACCAATAGTTTACAAATACCAACATCTGCTAGTAAGTAGTAAGCACTCACTGATAAACACAAGTACTTACTGTTTTCTTTGAAATATAATCAGATACATTTGCTGCCTCTGAACCTTCAAATCAAAAGTCAACTAGTGACAAAAATTTCACATGATTATCAATCATGTGGTGAAGAGAAGGTTCACCAGCTTATGACAGTCTGACAGCTCCATCAGGAAGTACTTATACTGAAGCAAAATTTCTAAGGCTTCCAACTTTAAATTGCCTTCCAGAGGACAATACAGACAAAAAAATTTAAAAATAAAAAGGTCTCTGTCTTAGTTTGCTTTTCGGTTGCTGTGATAAAACACTGACCAGTAACAACTTGGGGAAGACGGGGTTTATTTCAGCTGACAAGATACAATCCATCATCATGGGAAGCCAAGGCAGGAACCTAGAGGCAGAAACTGAAGGGAAGAATGCTGCTTACTGGCTTGCTTCCCCTGACTTGCTCAGAAACCTTTTTCTTTTTCTTTTTTATTTTTTGGTCTTTTCGAGACAGGGTCTCCCAGAAGCCCCAGCTGGCCTAGAACTCATTACATAGACCAGGCTGGCCTCAAACTCACAGAGTTCTGCCTGTCTCTGCCTCAGATACCTTTTTCACATAGTCCAGGACCACTTACATAGGGATAGCACTGTTCATAATGGCCTGGGCCCTCCTACATCAATCAGCAATCAAGAAAATGCCCTACAGACATGAAATCCCCACAGGCCATCTACATGGGGAAAATCCTCAATGAGGCTCCCTCTTCCCAGGTGACTCTAGTTTGTGTCAAAAAGTAACCAGCACAGCAGTATACTAACATTTCTTCAACTACAGACAGGTACGACCTGGTCTTTAGGCCCACTTAGCATGCGAGCCTTTCTTTAAACAGTATCTCTTTCAAAATGTAAATGGCTTATATCAAATGTGCTTGAACTTCTGGAAGTATCACTCCCTTGCTCTTTATATTACTGCCCCAGCAGAGCACCTATCATTTTTCAGTATAATAATTCAACAGTGATTAGTATATAGATTCCACAGAAACTGCCTCAGTAATAATTCTTTCCTATCATTATGACTTGGGTCATTTAGTTAACTGCTTTGTGTTCACTTTCCTCATCTGGGGATACAAACAAAATACTTTCTCCTGGAGCTGTCATAAGCACTAAACAAGACTGGAAGGCACTTACAATAATGCATGACACATCTGCACATAGTGAAGTATTCAGGAATGTTAGCCATATTATTATGATTACCACGTGTGTCATGTCACTTGACACAAAACCTCTAAGACCCCAGATTACTGTACCTAAACCAAATCAAGTCTCCTACACCATTAAAGACTGTCTTTGAAACTCCATTAATATTCTAACCTACTAAGAACATTTTGAATTTTGAATTAGTTTGATTTTCCATAGGAAAACCAAATGTTACTTTTTAAAAATACATATATAACTATAATTAAAAGTTAAAAAACAAAAATTCTGGTTTTAATCTTTAAAGATCTCTACCTTGATGTCATCCTCTGTGATATATCCAGCTTGTACTACCCACCACGCCTCGATGGTAATTTCTACTGGTTTTATTGGTAGAAGGTCTCGGGCAGTTTTCCTTCTGAAGAATTTCTACAATGTACAAACATTTGAAAATTTGCAGCCAACCCAAAAATTACCACTTCCTTCTTCTGTCAACCATATAAGAGATACTGTAACAGGCTCAACCTTTTCAAATTCTTACGTTTAAAATGTTAACTATGCTAGACATATTATAGATCCCATTCTTAAATTATTTCAAAAAAAAACTATTTCAGAGCATTAAACCTAGACTCCAATCCAGAAACATATCAAATAAAACCAAGAAGTAAAAAACTGCATTTGAAAATGTGTACTTATTTCATCCACTAAGTGAATTCTGGGGCTAGAACGGTCAAATAAAAAGACAAACAAAGGAAAGTCAACACTGAAAAATACATGTTGGGGCTGGAGAGATGGCTCAGTAGTTAAGAACACTGGTTGATCTTGCAGAAGACCTGAGTTCGAATCCCAGCACCCACATGGCAGCTAACAACTGTCTGTAACTCCAGTTCCAGGGGATCCGACAGCCTCTTCTGACCTCCACAAGCACTGCACGACACGGGTGCATTTACCTACATGCAGGCAATACACGCATACACATAAAATAATAAATAAAATATTTTTAAAAAAT
>NW_008342276.1:9130901-9149720 GCF_000622305.1 Nannospalax galili | reverse complement strand
CACTTTGCAATGCACAGGAAAGATCCTCCGTGAGAGATAAAGTAAAATTCACATCGGGAAAACAGCAACTGATTATTTTAATACAAATACTCAAGTTTAAAATTTTGATTTCTCACTTTAAGAAATATGGGGAATTTAAATGAAGAAACTTGTGTTCCTGGGGCTGTAGAGATGGCTCAGCGGTTAAGAACACTGGCTGTTCTTGCAGAAAACCGGGGTTCGAAGCCCAGCACCCAAACAACTGTCCGTAATGCCAGTCCCAGGGATCCAACAACCTCTTCTGACCTACAAATGCACTGCACGACACGGGTGCATTTACCTACATGCAGGCAATACACGCATACACATAAAATAATAAATAAAATATTTTTAAAAAATACATGTTATATGCTGTAACTCAATTATCACTTAAGCTACAGCCCAGAGAACACTGAGGATTTGCTCACTATGTGTCTGGAAAGTACATTAATTGGTTCAACAAGTTAAAGTCATTTTTTCTACCACTCTGAAAAACCTACTCAAAACCTACTCAAACTGTAATTTAGAAGCCAGAACTGAAAGGGAATGACTTACTTTTGATGACCTGCACTGATTCATAAGGTCAATGTACTGGTTTCTTCCTATGCCAAGAAGTCTCAGACCTGAAAGAAAGTCTTTCCTTTAAAAACATTTACTACATCTTGAAATATGAGTATGCTTCCAATGATTTTAGGAAAAATCCTCAGTTTATATTCTTTTATTTATTGACTGACATGGTTCATCAACATCAAATTAATAAAGAATACTTCACACAATATAAATGAAAACTAAACTTTGGAAGCGATGAATTCAAGCTGTCACTTCCAATAATGCTAATGAGAAAGTACTTAAAAAGCACAAGTTCTCCCAATTTTAAAAGCATACATCTCAGCAGTTTCTTACATATAGAACTATGTCACGTTAAGTATGTACTTCACTAAAACAGCACAATCAATCATCAGCAGATTATGTCTGCAGAAACTGTGTGATGCTGTAAAATGTTGTGCACAGGTTTTCCTCCCTCATTTGGTATACACACAGCCCATATAACAGCAAACTTTAATCTACAATAAAGGTTAGTCCTTTCTTAGTCCTTATTTTCTGACTCTACCACTCCAGAATACTCTGACATTCAGACTAAATCTCACATTTGTTATGCAATAAAATTCCCATTAACCATTGTTAATGTTGTTAATGTTGTTCTCAACATTGTTTTCACATTATTTCAGGTTAAAAATACATCAAAATCCTAACAGATAACGTATGTACAAAGACACTATCTAAACATTACTCCTTCTGAACAACTAAATACTCACAGTCAGCAGCAGTAAAATTAGGCAAGGAATCATAACTTTTCTCACTGTTCATAATGTCCTTTTAAAAAGAAAAAAAATATAAAATATGAAATGCAAATCTCAGATAAAAATGTGTATAAATACACATTGTTATAAGAATACCTATTATTATGAGAAACACTAAGATCACAGAGGATACCCTAAAGCACGCATGCAACATTATGGTACTTACTCCATGGCCTCAATCTAGTAAATGGAGAGTGAACTTTGAGTCTAGGTTTCTTTTCTTTTTTAATAAACTTATTTATCGTGTGTGTGTGTGTGTGTGTGTGTGTGTGTGTGTGTGTTTTCCCTGCATGTATATAAGTGAACCATATGTGTGCAATGCCCATGGGCCTCAAATCCCCTAGAACTGGAGTTAACAAACAGTTGTTATCCTCCATATAGGTGCTGGGAACTGAGCCCGGGTCCTCTATAAGAATAGCCAGTGCTCTTAACTGATAAGTCATCTCTCCAGTGCCTGGGTCAAGGTTTTGTAAAACATTCTGAATTCCAGACAGTTTCCCCATAGCCTCTATTAGAGCTCAGGTTCCAGTCTTTTCAAACTTCATACCTGATCCTACATTCCTACTCTGACAGAAAGCCAATAATGTGTGAACTCTATCAACATGCACCCAAAATATGCACTACCGACAAAGATTCTCATGATTTCGTAGTCTTTGCTCCTGTCTCAACTAGTATCAGAGTTAAACTTAGTCACCACCCCAAACTTCTCCCAGTAATACCCAAATGTTTACTACAGGATAATACCCATTTTTAGCCCAGAAGGTATACCCAATCATAAAACTGAAATGAATGCTGATGAATGTACAAAATTCTGTTTTATTCCCCAAACCCTGTGGAGACACCAGAAAAACAAATCAGACAGCAGGAGTTTACTGATTAGCTGCCACTTTGTTAGACTACCCTGCTTCTTCCTCAGGCCACTAAAACTATAAGGCCTCAAAAAGAACTTCAGAACCATGAGACTGCAGAAGCACCTGCATAGGGTGGCTTATGGAGCCAAAGAAAAGCTCAGCCAACACCAGACAGAGCACAAGGGAACCAGCCTCCCCACTATACTGGTGCCCAGCTTCCTTGATTCTATGCTTTGCTCTTCCAGTATCTAGGGAACCCAAAATAGCAGCATTCAACATAATGAAACATTGAACAGTGAACAAATACTAAATATATACTATCTTTATATAAGCCTCACTTTAAAATAATACAGAGCTTGTATTAGAACTATTCAACAAGAAACAAGTATAAACTAGCTTTGGAAAAAAGCTGAAAACTAAAAGTTGGTAATTACAGAGATTAACAGTCAGGACAAGTGACACATTTCTCCTTCCTGACACGTACTATATAATGCTGGGTCTGTGTCATCATTTTTTCATACAGTTTGTGAATAAACACACTAAGCTTTCCTGAGCTTACTGTCCGATTCTGTAACCTACATTTTCAGTATTATAGACTGAAAGCAATAAATTCTGTACTAACTGTTAATATAAATAATTGATTAGTAACACAAGTGCACAAAGGGTCAACAAGACCTTCAAAAACAGAACAGAAACTGCTACCTTTCCAATGCAGAAACATCAGTAATGGCAACTACGTGTGCAAGAATGGCTCAGGGAGCTGGAAACCAGCAACCTTCTTACACTGTAACTGCAGACCCCATGACCACTGTAGCTGAGAACTAAAAAGCTGATACCAGATATAAAGCAGCCCTGACACGCAGTCACACCTCACTGTCAATGATTTGCTCTCACGGTAAACTCACCTCCATGATCCCAGTATAGTATGAAAATGGTGTTATCCTCAGGCCCTTCACCATAATATCCGATAAGTGGTAAGGGTAGAGCATGAGATGATCACGACTGTACTTCAGTAGTTCCTCATAGTACTTGCGTTCATCTTTCTTGACATGCTTAACTGCAAGAAACAGAAACGTTCTAGTTTTTCAGGAGTCTTACTACTACATAGTCACTATAACTGTAACATGAACTACTTTACGAACACCATTTTCAAAACTGTATATAAGCTAGACAAGTACAATTATTGGAACCAAGCACAATTATCAGACAAAAGCAGTATATTTAAGTCAAATGTAGTAAGACATGGAAGTAGAGAAAAGAATCCTTATCAAATCAGAAAACAAGAATACAACACCAAACATAAGCTGTAAGTCTCACACTCTTTACCATATCATCTTACTAGTTTTCAAGGAAGTACATTTTTTTAAAGGTTTTCTGGTTGGTTTTTATGGCACTAAGGACTGAAATCAGGACCTGGGACATGCTTGGCAAAGGCTCTACTTATCTGGCCTGATATTTATCTTCTCTTTTGAGATAGGCTCTCACTAGTTACTCAGTCTGACTTTGACTTCACTCTATAGGTCAAGCAGACCTTGAACTTACATTCCTCCCAAGTAACTGTGATTACAAGCCCATGCAACAAAACCCACCTTATTTGTGTGTATGTGGTGTGTATGTGTGTGTGTATACATATGCAAAGGTCAACCTCAAATGTCAGTCATTAACCTTAGTTTTGTTCTTGCTGACTTTACATTTGTGTGTGTGTGTGTGTGTGTGTGTGTGTGTGTCTACACACGTGTAGAAGTCAGAGGGTAACTTACAGGAGGCAGTTCTCTCTGTCCATGATGTGGTTCCTGGGTATCAAACTCAGGATGTCAGTCTTGGCAACAATTTTACCAATGAGTTATCTATCACATTAGCCCCCTACCTTGATTTTTGGTTGTTAGCCTTAGCTTCCCCCCCCCCCCCCCAGAGCTGAGGACCAAACACAGGGCCTTGCACTTGCTAGGCAAGCACTCTACCACTGAGCTAAATCCTCAACCCCAAGCCCAGCCTTAGCTTTTCACAGCTGTGCTATTCTTCCAGCCCTCTAACCTTGATTTTTAAGACAAGATCTCTCACTGGGACAGACAGAGGGCTCACCACTTAAGCCAGGCTAGCTGGCCAGGAAGCCACAGGGATCTGCCTGTCCCTGCCTCTCCAATGCGGCAATTACAAGCACACCACTATATCTGGCTTTTTATGTGAGCACTCAGGATTGAACTCAGGTCCTGGCACTTTACCACTGAGCTATCTCCCTAACCCCTATGTTTTGTTTTTTAAATTCGAAAAGCCGTCTGCCTTCAATGGAAAAAAATGTTTGCATGGAAAAACTCTCTGAAATATTATGCTTAAAAGTACCATATCATCACAACAGAAAAGAATAACCAAAGTAATCTGACAAAAAATAAGTATTTTAAGTGGAGTAAAAAAATCCATAGGAACAAGATTTGTTCCATCTCGAGGTCTGGTCATTTGCTCAGATCCCTGCATGCCCCAGACCTGCAAGTTCCCCCAGATCAAGTGATTAGTGCATCTCTCAAGTCTCACCAAAGAAGTTTCCTCAAGCAGCAAATGGTGATTAACATAGAGACCCACAACTGGCCAACATGCAGCGACTAAGAGACTGCAGACTGCTTAACCCTGAATAGGACACTTATTTCAAACCTCTGCCACCCAAGCCTTGGCAATCATTTAGGAAGAGGGGGTGGAAAGATTGTAAAAGCCAGAGGTGATGGATGACAAAAAGGAACGTTTTCTAGACAGCTGTCATTACCCATATGAACTCACAGGAATGCTGACAGCATGCACAAGCTAGATAAAATCCCATCATAGAAGTGGGGAAGTGGAGAAGGCCCAACCCTAGCTGACGAACTATTGGCAATCAAGAGCTACTGGGAAAGGGAGAGTCAGTTTTCTTTAAGGATGTGACACTGGATATGTTAACCAGGCTCCAGTAGATGGACTCACACCGAAGGGCATTTGGGAGCTTAAATTTGACCCTATAGGCCTTAATATATATAGCAGAGTACATGAAATCAGGTGGGGCATATTAAGGAAGCGTGAAGATAGAGGAAGAAGTCTAAATATGAGCAAAATATATTACATGAAATTCACAAAAATTCAGTAAAAATGAAAAAAGATTTGTTTCAGTTATTATAGAATTTTTCATTAAAGTTACATAACTCAGAAAATGTATGGGACAAAACAAAACTTGAATGATTAGGAACTGATGTCCTTTTCTTCTCTGGCATATTTTCTCATCTTAAGAGGATACTGAATTAAGATCAATTTATTTTATTTTTTTTTTATTTTATGTATACGAGTGTATTGCCTACATGTATGTGAGTGCATCGGTGTTGTGCAATGCTGCAGAGGTCAGAAGAGGGCTTCAGATTCCCCTGGAACTGGAGTTAAGGATGGTTCATAGCTGCCATGTGGGTACTGGGAATCGAACCTGGGTCCTCTGTAACAGCAGTCAGTGCTCTTAACCGTTGAGCTATCTCTCCAGCCCCAAGATCAATATCTTATAGAGGAAAATCAACCTATAAACGATACTCTACAAGTAATTTTCATCAAAATTAGAAAAATCCACTTGCCAATATAAATTGTTATTAGCTAGAAGGAAACAAAACAAAGTTTCTTAAAGTCCATATGTGGAATAATTTCAGACTTGTGAAGGATGTACTGAAAATACAAACTTGCACAAATGAAACTCAGCCAATGCCCATTTCCACCCCAATGTTAAAGCATTTCCACTTACCTAGGTTACTTCTGTAGCGCAACTGATTGCGGATACTGTACAAAACAACCTGCTTTTCATATTCCCGCTGTGAATTTCCAAGACTCTAAAAGAAATTTCATATAGCTATTAAACAGGTTCCAAAATGAACAGGACTTTTTCTACCATAATATTAAAAAAACATGACCCCTAATTTTATCCTGATGTCTCTAATGTCCACAACTGAAGAAAGAGTATTTGCTCAAGTTTTATCATGTTGAGTTTACTGCTATGACAACCAAAACAAGATCACATGCCTTTTTGCAGTGTGCCTTTCTAGGATGATTCACTAAAATTACCAAAAAATTTATATAAGACAGAAAAGCAGTATAAGAGCATAGCTTCACTCAGTAACAAAGTTGTGCTTAGCAAAGACTTCCTCCAGGACATCCCAAATTTGATGCATGTATGGCAGATGCTTTCTCACACCTTTTATGTAAATTTAAAGGTAACTAAGGACAGACAGATTCCCAACTCAGCCATTCTGAACTAAAAGCTATGATTATTAGAGATTTCTACAGAATATACATTTCAAATTTATGTAAGAGTGCTTCTTTAAAATGCCTTTTCCGGGCTGGAGAGATGGCTCAGGGGATAAGAACACTGGTAGTTCTTGCAGAAGACCTGGGATCGAATCCCAGCACCCACACGGCAGCTAACAACTGTCCGTAACTCCAGTTCCAAGGGATTCGACAGCCTCTTCTGTCCTCCACAGGCACTGTACGACATGGGTGCACTTACCTACGTGCAGGCAATACATGCATACACATAAAATAAATTTAAAAAATTAAAATGCCTTTTCCTTACAGCTTCATTAGAAGCATTTAGACAGCTTAGGAGTTCTGGTATACAGCTGCTCACTGGTATCCATGCAGCACTAGTCCCACCACCTTAAGGATATCAAAATCCAGACATGTTCCAGCCTGATGTAAAATGGTGTAGTATTTGCATATACCCTGTACACATCCTACATTCTCCTGGATCACCTTTAAGTCATCTTGAGATGACATAAAATCTAATAACAAATGCTATGTGAGAAGTTGTTAACTAGGAGTAACAGTAAGAAATATGTCTTCACATACAAGATAAACCAAGAAAATGTTTCAATATTTTCAATCAGTGACCACCAAATCAACAACGTAAACAAAATACTTTCTGGCTGTGCACTTGGTGTTTAAGTTCAAAGTTAGAGTGCTATGAAAGCAAAGAATAAATATACTTGATTACAGTCAACGTTACATTAGTGTGTGACCAGAGATAACTTAATATCTGGGTGCTCTCTCCCTTCTAATTACTAAGTATGGTTTTTCCAACACACTATAATGTGAAGCTAGACATCATTAACAACAGAATGATCAGAGGATTCAGGTCGTCGTATTTCTTACAGGTTTTGTAAAGCCAAAGCAAATGTCCACACACCTGTCTTTCACTTATGGCAATCACAGATGAAAAGCCTATCTAAATAAACTGGCCCATAACTGGTAGCACTGCCAGGAAATGATGCGAAAAAAATCAAGCATCTATCTTTCTTCCCACACTGGATGAGTTTAACAGAGGTTAAAGAGAGCTAATAGGCTCTGGTAGAATAGCTGTGTTCATGCTCTTTTCCCATTACAAGAGTTTTGAGCAGAATTTGTTTGAAGAAACTACTCTACCATCCTCTGCACAGCACCAAGGCTAAGGTCAGTACTGAAGATCATTTAGGGGATTCAAGATGGCAGGCCATCTGTTAAACCTTTCAGAAATTCCAGTAGCTCTACTGCCAAAGTCTCTTTCTCAGCAAACACAAAACACAATCATGCACAAGCACGCATCTTGCTACAAGTTCCAAACTTAAAAATTTTACTCTTCTGTTTTGAATAAAATCTTTTAAGGTAGCATTACTTAACAACCATTTCCTTCATTTCAAGTTCTATTCCTGGTATAGCAATTTTTCTTTATAGAATAAAAAGTACAATTCAAGCCACTCATGCAGAATATAAGGGTCCATTATTTTTGAGGCTTGCTAGTTAACAAAGGAAGGGAAAATGTTGGCCCTGCAGCAGTACTGTCAAAGTCTGGCAGAAGAAGCTGGGATGCATATAAAAAGAACAGCACAAGATGAAAAGGTAGATGCGGACAGGTACTAGCTACAAAGCATTAACTGTACTGCTACATTCACCGACTTTCTACAGCCACTACTCTGCAAACCCCACTGTGTACATCCTATTGGGTACACCTCTCCACAAAAACTGTTTCACAAATTGATCCTTGAAATCCATCATAAGATGTCCCTTTAAATAAAAGAACTACAAACTGTTTTGAATAATGAATGCAAGGCATTAGTAAACTACAGAAAAATCCTGAAAACAATGGCCCTACTTACCTTTATTTTTCCTGTGCTAGGGATTGAATCCATGGCCCCATGCATGCTTAGTGATTACCACTAAGCTAAATCCCAGCTTATCTACAACTTTTTAAGGCGTTTTTTTTTTTTAAAGTCTGGTGTGACCCATATCACCAAAAAATTTCTCATCTCACCCATATAAAAAAACTTGGCTTGTTTTTAAAAATCCAAGTTTCCTTCCCCTCAGCTTTCAGAAGTGGGAAATGAGTCATTTCCAAATTAAGCCCATCAATACTTACTGGAAATCCTATCAAAGTACTTAGTATTTATAACACCACAGGACAAATTCTTTCCATACAAAGAATATTCCCTTCTTTTAATATGATTGAGCTTTGGCTACCTAGGAAACATCTCAAACTGATGCCATCTGACAAATATCTATTAAAAGCCAACTATACACAGGTGTTTAGGGAACATAAGGTAAAAAAAGAATGTCACCAGAAAATGCACCGCTGTGGGAAATAACAGTACAATGGCAGCACGGTCAAGGGCAACTACTGCAGATCTAGGAGGTCAGGAAGCCTCCCAGGAGTGAGTCAACAAGAAGCTAAAGGGACAGATAGCAAGAGGACTAGGCTCAAACTTTAGACACCTCACTCTACCTGGGGAGTCAACAAGAAGCTAGACTAAAGGGACAGACATCAAGAGGACTATGATCAAACTTTAGACACCTCACTCTGGTACAGGTGAAGAGAGGAAGGGAGGGTCCTCTGCTGAGGGCAAGAGACCAGACAGAAAAGTGACCTAGGGTGGAGCTTGACCTCAGGAAACAGTGGGAAAGCTGGAGAAGGTCTAAGGGAGCAAACTTGTACAGACAGGTTCTGCAACCATTATAAATGCCACACAGTACAAACAAAAACAAGTGGTGCTTTAAGTGGCTTCACACACACAAAGTTTAATTTCATATTTGCACCAAATTTTAATATATCCTATGATTATTTTAATCATCATAAGTAAGCTTTAGAAAGCTTTTGCCAATACTACTTAAAATCAATTATTCAGGTTAGGCATAATCTAGTTATCTTTGACCACATTTGATGATGAGTCAAGGAAAAAACTGGAAATAATGGCTGGTGTTTGTTCTAGTGGTCTTCAGATACACCACCAAAGCCCTCAGGAAACTTAAGAGAAACTTGTTACTTCAGATTTCTTTACGTTTCAGAAACTGACATATTGATATATAAGAATCTCAAGTCTCTGAAGCCTATCTTCCCACTTTCTTGGGTTTTGGTGTCTTAAAAGCATTTTCTTAGTCATGTGATGCTCACCAGACCCTTATTTATTCCCTAGACCTAGGGGGTGGAAATCAAAAAACACAATAATCCTTAAACCACGATTGCCACCATTCCAAGCCTCCCCCAAAATACCATCCCTTCCCCGTCACCACGAGGAAACAGAAACTAACTGAAGGCCGCATATGTATCCCATATCCGTACCTTCTTAAGATGGTAAACCACCTTTTGTGTTTTGTTCTCCCTCCTTAGTTCCTTCACGGTCTTTCTTTACAAAAATACAAGCTCTAGGCAAGAAAGGTATTTGTCTGACTGCTGTAAATCATCTACACCCACAACAAGGCATAACATCTATTAGGTGTTCAATAAATATCTGTTAAACAGTAAAAATGCCGCTCAGCTTACGCATTAACTTCCAAAAAACCTCAGTTCACACTCCTGTTGATACATCACATCCCTAGTAAACGCGTCCTGCCAGGAGGATAAAGTCCAACCAACAACGCAAGGCACACAGACCTTTCAAAATCAGGCCCCGTGACTACACGACCAGTCTCATCACACATGCACTAAACACATCAAAACGTACACATCTCCGATGTGAGCCAAGTCAGTGAAAATGACGCTCCTTCTCCCGGGGGTTCTTCATTTCTTTCTTATTATTGGTCCTCCGGGGCCCAATCTAAAAGCCTTCTCTTACACAGCCTGCCAACTCTACTGGGCAATCTTACTCTCACATCCACTACAGCGGAGGCACGTCTGAACTGCTGTCACCCTGCACTCTGGATGCATTTTTCTCATCCCTCTCCCACCACCCTGAGGTTCTGGAGGTCAAGGGCTTTATTTTAAATCTCGGTAGCGCAGGCGCCTGATTGCATGGAGTCTGCGGCCAGGCACCGGGCGAGACAGATGGACGCCATTCCATCCTCTTAGGGAGGCCCACGCTGAGCCCGTGGCCCCAGAGCGTCGCCTCCTCGCCGGGGACCGAGGCCCGGATTTCCCGAACGACGGAGCCGGCAGGGATCCCACGGCCCGAGGAGCAGGTGACAGCGGTCCGGGACCCGGGTCCGGCCATACCTGCCTCACGTTGGCCGGCAGCTTGCTCCAGGGGTAGTTGTGCCGGATATGGAACTCCACGTCGATGTTCATGGTGCCGGCACCCAGGCCGGCGGCGGTGGCCGCGGCTGACTCGCAGCCTCCCGCGCGCCCGCGCCCGGTCCGTCAGGGGAGGCCGCGGGAGGCCGCGCGCCTAGGCCGAGCGGGCCCGGCGCCGCCCCATGGCCAGGCCTCCCACAGCTCCGCGCAGCGCGGAGCACGGGGCACGGCGACGGCGGCGACCACTCCGGAGCCTCAGCAGCTCCAAGTTTCTTCCTAGTTTCGGCCCGCCGGAAATGGCTCTGCGCAGGCGTCACTTCCGCCTGCTGGCGAGAGGCCGCGAGGTGGGGCTTCGGGAGGGTCTGTCCCGCCCCCTGCGGCCAATGGGCAGGGATAGAGGCGGGGCAAGGGCCGGAGAGGGCGGGTCAAAGGCGGGGCCTAGAGACCCCCGCGAGTCCTCGGGCTGCGGGAAGGCTAGCTCTCGGCCTCTCAGGATGTGAGAAGATGCTCTCTGGGGGCTGCACTGTGGCGGTTTCCCAAATATGTGACCCGGGTGGGCTTGTTTTAACCGGCGGCTAAAGGCACGGCGGTTTGCTGTCTGGAAAGGGGATATAGCTGGCTTCACAGTTGTGAAGGGAGGGAGAGTCGGGCCAGCTGGGCGGGAGGCGGGGAGAAAGCTCTAAGTCCCAGCGTTCCATCCCTTCCAACCCGTGGCTGTATCCACTGTATCCTGTGGAAGGAGAATGTTGAGCCCCTTCCAAGATCCAGGTTCTTAACATGTAGGAATTTCAGGGAGAAGAAATTGTAGCTACCTTTGGTCGCTTTTTAAAGGCAGAACTCTATCTTCATTTCGGTTCTCATGAGGTCTTTGAAAACAATTTTTTCCAAAATGTGTTACACTTTCTTAGCAACCTCATTGATTACTGGCAGCTAGACACAAGTAGGTGTTTCTGCAACTATTTTTCAGTTTTAAGCAATGTTTTAAAGTCAGATTTCCTTATACACTACAGATATGAACTCAGAAGTTTTAAGATGTTTAGTCCATACCTCAGCAACTGGCAAGTCTGAAGCATAGCAGAAACCCCACTGTATTTAATTAATTTAAATAATTGTGGTGCACACTGCCCTTGTATAGGTGTATTGGTCTCAGGTTATTTGACTGCAGTAGCTTTGAAGCGTGTTTTCAGACCTTTGTCAATATAGCAAAAGTTAACTAAACTCCGAGATGGAATATTCAAAAGTACTATCTGCCTAGTAAATATCAAATCCTTGTCTCGCAGTAGATTATCATAGCTCACTACTCTGAAAGATTGCCATGATTAGCAGCCCTGTATGATAGAAGAATGAAGCAAGGTTTCCAAGGGCTACAGAAGTTGTTCCCAAGATCACTGAGTATGACAGAGTCCTTGTTGTTTCACTTTAGTAGAACCACCCTTTGAATTCCCTCAAGTTCGGTACTCTTTGATGTATTCTCCCCCTAAATTTTTTATGATTCTAAATGCAGGACAACATATTCTTCAAAATCTTGTATCTAATACAATGTCATAAGTAATGAAAATTAAAGAAAACTTTGTTTTAAAATCTCTGCAACCTGGGCATAATGGCACATGCCTTTAATCCCAGCACTTGGTAGGCAGAAGGCTGGGGCCACAGGGAGACCCTGTCTCAAAAAGACAAAAAAAAATTAATAAAATAAACTCTCTACAAGTCATTATTTTAGCTGTTGATGACAACAGTTAAGAAGGTGTGAGCCTGTTGAATTCATCTTTTTGTCTTGTAAATAATACTAAATCTATCTTGGGCACATCAGAACTTAGAAAAGTCAGCAGAAGCTGATGGAGATGAACTGATGCCTGTTAATTGGTAAAGGCTAAATACTAGAGTTCATGGACCTTTGGAAGACTGACCATAGTGAGTCGAAAAGACTTTCAGTAAGTAGCTTAAAAAGTGCAAAAATTTGAAGGAGGAAATCGCAATAGGTCAAAGCTAGTGGACAGAAAGAAGATAAACAGAGATTCCTTAAGGGTAGGAACTGGAAACGGTTTGGTTTATGAAAATACACAATGTTAAAGAACTGAGCTGCCTCCTTTTCCCTCAAGGTCACCAGGACAGACTGGAAGCAAAACAGCTCATATACTTCATAAGCTCCCCTACAAGGTCCACTGCCCCTTCTACAGAAAGTTCGGGAACAAGACAGCTCCCCAGAAAGGAAAAGGTAGCTGCTCTCCGGGTTCCACATGCGGCACTCATGGCATCACTGGACCTTTTTGAAAAGCAGTATCTATTCTTTTGTGTTCCTGACTCAGGCCTCTGCCACTTCTGCTTCGCTGGGCCTTTACCTTTCAAATTCTAGAGAGATCAGACTACAGTGTTACAGGCCCCATCCCAGAGGCTACCATCCAAATACACCTTCTGGTAAAGCAATGTGTTCAGACATATGAATGTAATAGAAGCATTCTTATCCAACTGTACCAGATTGGATTAAGGAAAATAACCAACTGTCTTGAACAAACTATTTATTTATTTATTTATTATTTATTTGGTCTTTTTGAGACAGGGTTTCCTTGTAGCCCCAGCTGTCCTGGAACTCACTATGTAGACCAGGCTGGCCTTGAACTCACAGAGATCCACCTGCCTCTGCCTCCCAAGTGCTGGGAGTAAAGGAGTGTGCCACCATTCCCAGCACAAACTATCTTTTAAATTTTGATATGATCTCATGTAGCTCAGACTGGTCTTGAACTCACTATGTAGCTAAGGATGACCTTGAACTCCTGATCCTGCCTCTGCCTCCTAAGTATTGGGATTGCAGGCATGTGATACCATGCCTGGCTGCAATCTACTGTTTAGTAAGAATATAGAACTATTTCAGTCCCAAAACCTCAACAGAAATAATGAGAAGAAGCAAACTTTAACTAAAGAGCTATTGGTATGTCACCTCTCACAGACCCCAGAGTGGCATGTCCTGGGCAGGAAGAGCAATGGCTCCCACAGATGTCCAAGGCTAGAACCTGAAGTCTCATTTCCTTCACGGCAATGTGATTAAACTAAGACAAACCTACAATAGGGAGGTTATCTGGGATTATCTAAATGGGTGCATGCTATCACAGGGTCCTCAGATAGGGAAGAAGAGAGTCTGAGTTAAGGAAGGGATGAATGATGCAAGTGAAAGTCAGCAATTTGGGACCACAACCAAGTGCTGGGGAAGCTACTAGAAGCTGAAAAAGGAAATAGCTTCTCCCCTAAACCTCCAGAAGGACTTGGTCCTACCAAGACATTTTGAGTTTCAGGACTATAAGGTAATAAATGTTTAATTTCAAGTCACTAAACATGATAATTTGTCACAATAGAATAGGAAATTAATACACTCACCCACTTCCATAACAAACAAGTGATGCATTAAATTTTATAATTACAATCCTTGGATTCTAGATGTAAATAAATACCCCTTGGGAGGAATAATCTTTTTTTTATAATTAGCATTTTGAGAATAGATGAGCTGTCACATCCTTTTCTGAGAGTAATTTGAAATAGAAAAACTCAGGGATTAAATGAGGTCAAGAAATAGTTTCTAAAACAAAGCAAAAGAAGGAAGTCACTGTAAGCATTTTGAATTTCAGTTCTTCTGGCCTGTCCTTGGCCATGGGTTCCCATTCCAGATGTGCTTGACTCTGTTCTGTAACTAGTTCTTCTCCCCAGACACTTGGACTCAATGATCCCACCTCCTAGCTTTGTCCTTCCTGGTCCCTCTGCCTCAGATGCCTTTCCTGGACCTTGTACATTTCCCTACTTATATTGGAGATTGGGGTGGCAGCTCCAATACCTACTGTGCAGCTTAGTCCTTTCTCCTCTTCCTCTAACGCATTGCCTTGGTTCACGTTCTTTATTGCAAGGACTCACTGGCTGACATCCTATTTGGATAGGACTAGCAGGACTTTGTTTTATTCTCCAGTCTATCTCCAGAACCTTGAATTATGCTTCATGCATGGTAACTGCTCAGTATTTGATATATCAATGAATGGACTAAGTATGTGAGAGCTGAGCTTACAAATGTCATGTTGCCTGTCAAGCCTTACCTAACCATGTACCACATCTCCAGCCCTCTTCTGCCAACACACTGCATTATTTTTCTCCATAAAATGGAGCTACCACATATTGCCATCTAATGGAGTTAATAGGTGCTTTTGTTTTTTTTTAAATCATTTTTCCCCATTAGATCAGAAGCTGTCCAAAGCCAGAGACTTTTGTCTGTTTTGTTTTCAAGTTTACATCAGCTCATAGTAGGCAGTCGCTAAATATTGAGTGAATGAATAAATATGAATTATGAAGCAGAAATCTCATAAGAATCCAGGTTTGAGGATTCTCTTGAAAATTTGGAAAGTCTTTAGTGTTGGCTACCCTCTTTGCTATTGTTCAGTTACCTGAAACAGTACCGGGGTTTTTTCTACCAGCCCGAGACCCCTACAGATACACACAGAACTTTCTATCCTCTGCTATGAAAGCTGCTCACTATGGAAGTCTATGCTGAAGTGGAGAAATACTTCTGTACCCTTATCTGGAGCAATGAGCCAAAAATGTCAGCTAGACAGAGAATCCAAGTAATCCATCTTCTTCTGTCTACCCACTTCAGAAATATTAAGAATTTACAACTCCTTAGACACACCCTCCCATTTATTTACTCTCTTTGTGTTTTTGTATATAGAATACCCACCTCTGTGATGATGCCCATTTCCCTACCTGGGAAACTTTGTGTATTTTCACTGAATGGAACTCTAAAGAATCCAAATGTGACGGTGGAGACGTGGGAAGGAGCAAGATAACAGGGGACTATCTTCCTTTACATTATGTGTTTCTAGGAATAGTGGAGCATGGTGTTTCACACCTGTAATTCCAGCACTCCAGAAGCTATGGCAGAAGGACTTCCGAAAGTTTGAGGCTAGCTTGAGCGATACAGTGAGTTCAAAGCTAGCCTGAGCTAAAGAGTGAGACCCTGTCTCAAAAGGAAAAAAGCAGAAAGGGGAGTTTCTGGAATTTTTCTTTTGCAAATGATAAACAAGGAAATATAAACCTGTTTTGGAGAAAAGAAGACAGATGTCATGCCATAGATCTTTTGAAAAAAATAGATTCACATATCTGCATATAAACAGGAGATGTTCGGTCTGCCATCTGTGGTCAGTTTGTGTTCTGAACATTTGTGATCTGGTGTGGGAATGAAGATGCGGAACAACTGTAATAGTGAACTTGGCCACCAGGGGATGATCTCATACAACATTTCTATGTCTAAACCCTCAAAATCTCCTGACTGTTGACTGTTGACTTTTGTCTAAGTCCCTTTTATGAGCTGTGCAGTCCTCAAAGCATGTTCTGTAATTCAACGTCGGTATCCAGCACCAAACGCTGTTTATTGTTCTTTCAAAATTGTGGCACTCCAGCTCACTGGGCAGTGATCCAGCTGAAGTTTGTCCAATCTCAAGGTCACAATTCATGCCTTTAAGTAGCTCAAGTCAACAGGATAAATTAACCAGCTACAAAGCTGGGCTCATCTTTCGTGGAACATATTTTCACAGTATTTATCATGACAGGTAAAATAACAGAATGAATATTCTATGTTGGAATTCAAATTGTTTGTTTGGGTGCTGCATTTTGTTGTTGTTTGTAGGATTTTGTCAGAGGTTGTTGTTGTTCTTTGGTTGGTTTTTAAATAGGGTCTCATTAAGCAACCAGAGTTCGCCTACAACTCACTCTGTAGGCCAAGCTGACTCTGGACTTGCAGCAATCCTCCTGCCTCAGTCTCCCAAGTGCTAGAATTATGGGCATGAGTCATAGCATCTGCTTTCAATTTTATTTTCTTTTTTAAAGTATTTTATTTATTATTTTTTATTTTAGGTGTATGAGTGTATTGCCTCATATATGTAAATGCACCCATGTCATGCAACGCCTGAGGTCAAAAGAGGGCATCAGATCCCCTGGAACTGGACTTGCAGACAGCTGTTAGCTGATACTTTAAGGCCTATACTAATGTGGTCAGAGGGACTTAAAGAACAGTTTTTTGCCCCTTGCCCTCCAAGGTGACCAAGTGCCAGGGGACTATGGAACATGTCTGAAAATGTCCTGTAACTGTGGTGAGTCACATTAGCTGCCATGTGGGTGCTGAGAATCAAACCTGGGTCCTCTGCAAGAACAGCTTGTGCTCTTAACCGCTGAGCCATCTCTCCAGCCCCTCAATTTTATTTTCAAAAACAGGTTGGACTGCTTGGAAAAATAGAGGCAAAAGAGATAGAAGGTTGAAAACAATAAAAGTGAAGGTGTCTCTGGAGAGTTCTGATTTCTTTTCCACATCCTTCAGCAAATTAACTACCAATGTCTAGTCTACAAAGAGGAGGGTCAACTCAGAGGAAATATCTCATTTATGCTTCCAAGTGAAGCCACACATGGTCAAAAAGGACCATTGACTTATTTTCACATAGATGGACCTGATAAAAGAAAGGAGGGGATCTAGAAACTGTTATACTAAGTGAAGTAACACAGACTCAGAGAAACAAAGGACGTATGTTCTCCCTCATATGTGGGTCCTAGCACCAAATACTTTTAAATTCCAGGTCCTTTTAATAAGATGATGCTGTACAGCAGTCCCTTCTGCATGAAATAACTACCATCGTCACTTCAGCTGTGCCTGATGGCTAAACATAGCCACAATTGGGCTTGACATCATCACAACTACAGCTGAGCCTGATTGCTAAACATAGTCATAATTGGGCTTATTGATGTTTGTGCTCATTCATTAAAGGAGGGCCAAGCAGGGTCACTGGACCCTAACTGGAGTATCCAGCCACTTTTTCCAGCCAACTGTATTTAATTTGACCCTAATAACACATAGCCTCCTGGATTTTGGGAGGGCTAAAGTACATAATCTGCAGAAGGCTAGGAAGAGAAGGCATGACCCATGCTGGGGAAAGGCTATCCAGTGTGCAAACCCTCGGGTCATACATACACCTCAGCAACTCCTCAGGTATCTGGTAAGTAAGCTCAATAAATTCATTGGCTCCCCAATAAAACTTTAATCAAACATTTGCTTGACGCTAGAACCTTAAAAAGGAATAAGCATTGCTTAGCATCCCCAGGAAAAGAAGTTTCACAACCGATGGAAAATTTATTTGCTAATGCTATTATGTCTCATAATTGTTTGGCTAGGAAGAGAAGGCATGACCCATGCTGGGGAAAGGCTATCCAGTGTGCAAACCCTCGGGTCATACATACACCTCAGCAACTCCTCAGGTATCTGGTAAGTAAGCTCAATAAATTCATTGGCTCCCCAATAAAACTTTAATCAAACATTTGCTTGACGCTAGAACCTTAAAAGTGAATAAGCATTGCTTAGCATCCCCAAGAAAAGAAGTTTCACAACCGATGAAAAATTTATTCATTAATGCTATTATGTCTCATAATTAGTTCTATGGTCATAGTTTAGTCAACTAGTTTAAGGAACAAAATATAAATCTAAGTCAATGTTTATCTGAGAATATTTGGTACTTTACCTTAGTTTATCTGAGAATATTTGGATTTTTACCCAAGCCTTATCTACATAGCACATGACAATTAAAAGTATCAGACTGGTGGAACTAACCTTATTGGATGTTTAAGAGCCATACTTTAAAGTTTATACTAATGTAGTAGGAGGGACTTAAAGGATAGTTTTTGCCCCTTGCCCTCCAAGGTCAAGTTCCAGGGGACTATGGAACATCTCTTAAAAAAGTCAACTAGTTTAAGGAAGAAAATATATATCTAGTCAAGGTTTATCTGAGATTGTTTTTTTTTTATCCAAGCCTTATCTACATAGCACATATTAATTAAAAACACCATTGTAAATGTGGTGAGTCACCTGTCCTCTTGTTCAGGGAGGACATGGAGACCTTACGAGATGGACTTGAACCAGTGTCCAGCCTACAAAGAGGAGGGTCAACTTAGAGGAAATATCTCATTTATGCTTCCAAGTGAAGCTAGACATGGTTGAAGAGGACCTTTGACTTATCTTCACATGGAACTGGTAAAAGAAAGGAGCCAGGAGCTCTTCCCAAGCCCATGTGACCCCTGAGGAACAGATCCTTAAATGACCTTAAGTGTA
>NW_008342276.1:9113885-9129742 GCF_000622305.1 Nannospalax galili | reverse complement strand
AGATATTTCTGAAGGGATAAAACACAGAAAAAATTTTAATAGTGTTTTTAGTTGGAGGAGTAGTTCTAGCAATACTAGAAACGGAGGGGTGGTTCTAGCAATACTAGAAACGGAGGGGTGGTTCTAGCAATACTAGAAACGGAGGGGTGGTTCTAGCAATACTAGAAGCATTTGAGAAATTTTAAAATGACCAGTGTTCAGACCTCACACCAGACAATCAGACTTCACACCCAAGGAATATATCAGACCCCCTGGGGTTGGGGACCAGGTGCTGAGTGTTTATAAAGTATGTCTGGATAATTCTAATGGACAGGAAGGGTTGACAACCACTTATAAACATCTCTGGGTTCCATTTACTCAATAAGCACTTATTAAATGAATTTGTAAAATGAGGAGATTGGACAAAAATAACTAAAAGTTCCCAATTCTAATTCTCTAAGTCACTAATAACTCTATGACCAAATATAAATCATTTGTATATGCAAAATAATCTCCCCAGTCTAGGCCTTCTAATGCAGGAAACAAGTGGCTTCAACACTGTTCATCAATGAAATAATTTTTCCATCTTTTGATAGCATTAAAAAGAGTGCTAAGTCAAAGAATTATACACTTTTGAGCCAATAAGGAAATTATGAGTCTGTGTTTTACATACACAATGGCCCATCTCAGGCCTCTTAGCTTATTTGGGCATATTGTCACAGTGACATAGAACTTGGCTGAAATGAAATGTTTTTTTGTTTCCGTCTACATTATATCATTCAAAGTTTACACCTTCAGCAACACGTAACTCTCCACTGTTGAACAAGAAATACAAGCTCATCCACTAGTGTAAACTGTGATCAGAGATTAAGTTCAACTACAGCAGGATGGTTTTTGACCTCTCTGGATGAGATTGAGTGACAGGGCACCTTCTTGGCTGTGACTACAGCTGATTCTGGGAAAATGTCAATGGCCACTTCTTGGCTCATACCTGTGGATTATTTGTTCCTCCCTTCACAGACATGTGGACTTCTCTTCCTTGTGGAGTTAAGTAATGACTGCATCTGTTAAGGAACTATGTAACTTGATATGTAGTAATGTCTTCATCTTGCTTTCCTTTTTTCCAATATAGAAAGCCTCTTGAATCATAAGCCAGGAAAGCAAATATCAGGTAAAAATTAAGTTCCAAAAAGCCGGTGATGGGCCTGGAGAGATGGCTCTCTGGTTAATAGCAGTGGCTGCTTTTGCAGAGGACCTGGGTTCAATTCCCAGCACTCATGTGGCAGCTAACGGCTGTCTGTAACTCCAATTCCAGGGGATCTGATGTCCCCTTCTGACCTCTGCAGACATTGCCCAACATGGGTCCACTTTCATACATGGAAGCAATATACTCATACATATAAAAGAAAAAAATAAACTATTTTTTAAAGTCAATAACAGTAAGAGGTCAAATTCAGTCTTTCAGTTGGTAGATTAGACACACACACACACACACACACACACACACACACATACACACACAACCACCATAACTACACAGTGGGGAAAGGGCAAGACAAAAATTATGCAGCAATGCATTTTCTTGGGTACGGAAATAGTTCCATGACCATTCCCAACTCCCAAACAACATCCAGGTTTAATTTGAACTAAGGCCTATTTTCTGCACAGGAGATAAGGAGTAAGGCTGAACTGAAGTGCCGCTCCCTCACTATCTACGTGCCGAGATAGCATCAGTATCCACAGTCAGGACCTCAGGGAACAGCAGGGCCTGTCAAGGGTGAACAAGGTTTCCATGGACACTTGAAAGGAGGATTAACTCAGAGGACCTAAGTGTGACTTCTCAAAACCTTATATGTGAGAGAATTTCAAATTTCTAAAAGCTAAAAGATTCTGTGGGATTCCTTCAGGCAGATAATTCTGGCCCAGCCTACAAAGAGGCTTAGTAATCAAGGTCACTCTATGGACACCATTAGTGAAATTAGTATGAAAGATCATGATTAATTCCCAAGTGTGAAAAAGCACATTTATTATATTGGGAGATAAAGGAAAATCACCTTCTATAAATAGGGGGAAGAGAATAGAAAAGCTCTACCCCACAACCCTCATCCTCAGGAACTAATAACAGAAAGAATGTTAGCAACCAATTCTTCCCTGTCACCAAATATTGACTCCCAGGTCTAGAAATGAAATTCATCTAAGAAAAATTAGCAGATACATTCTTTCCACAAATATGGCCCACCTAGTTTCAACGTGTCAGGCACTATGTTAAGCATTTGAGACACAGAGCTGAGTAAAGCACGATGCTGCCCTCAAGTGATACGCTGTCTGGTAGGGTTGAGATCCAGGTATATGATTCAGTAGGATGTAACACAGAGCAAAGAAGTGGGTACATAGTGCTAATGGAAGGAAATGGATCTTCTCATTAAGGACTCATGGAAGAAGTGGGTTCTCTACTGAGTCTTAATGCTCGGGTAGCTCTCAACCAGGTAGACAGGGTATTTTCACTGCCAGGGAATTATATAGGACATGTCTTGAAAGACAATCGTACACAACGTTTTTTTAAATAGCCAAGTGTGGCGGTGGTGCATGCCTGTGATCACACAACTCAAGAGGCTGAAACAGGAGAATTATGAGTTTGAGATCACCTAGGGTTACATAGCATTAAAAAACAAGACAGAGTGAGGTGCCTGCTAAATTCAGGTCAGTGTTTTAAGGACCAGAACCCTACCTGAGAGATAACTTATTTATTATTATTATTATTAATTTTATTATTTTGAGACAGGGCCTTATGAAGCCCAGGCTGGCCTTGAACTACTGATCCTCATGCCTCCACCTCCCAAGTGCTGGAATTATAGGTGCACTACCAAGCTTGGCTATATCTTTTTTTGTTTAGCTTTTCAATCTGATGTCTCTCTCTGTGTGTGTGTGTGTGTGTGTGTGTGTGTGTGTGTGTGTGAACACTGATTTTTGTCTTTAAAGATCTATGAATATATTTAAACACAGAAAATGCACCCACCTGGTTTATAATCTCTTCTATTCTTACATGAAACTAACAAAGACTCTAACATGACCACACACTGAGCCAAGAAAGAAATATGAATTACCTTAAATATTTAAAACAATTGATGATATTTATAGGTTTTTGCAAAGCTATAAATACCAAATAGTCTTGTTCCTAATATGGTCACTGAATTCTAGAAAAATAAGGACCTGTCTGCTCAGTTTATAAGTAAGCCACAAAGTTAAAGATTTACTGCATATTGCATGAAAAACTAGTATCTGGTACAAGCTGGTACAGTGTCTATTAATTGCTGATATGAGAAAGCAGACACACCTGCTGTGAGCAAATACTGACATGATAATGTGGGAGAATACCCCAGAATCATGCCAGAGCTGGTGAGTCACGTTGTTTAATCATATTAATGGGACCCTCACTAGGAGACTACAGACTTCTCTAGACCAGTGTTTCTTCACAGAAAGCACTTTGGTTCCAGGGGACATTTGGCAATGTCTGAAGGTATTTTCTGTTGTTGAAACTAGAGAAAGTTAAGTCAGGCCTAGTGGCACACATCTTCAAACTCAGCACTTGGGAAGTGGGGGCTGGAAAATCAGGAGTTCAAGGTGATTCTCTGCTATATGTATGAATTCAAGGCCAGTCTGAGCTACATGAGATGGTCTCAAAAAAATATTCAAAGAGGGTGATGTATGCATCTAGCGGATGATGAGTTGGAACTCTCCACAGCTCTCCACAGCAATGAATTGTCTGGACTCAACTGTCAATAACGCCAAGCAAGAACCCTACTATAGACAATAAAATCATAATACTTGGTATGAAAATGAATACCTCAAACTTTGACCCCAATCCCAATCAGTCCTGAAGATATCAGGTCAATCTTCCCACAGGTAACTAATTGTGTAGTTGTCGGAAGGCAGGGTTATGACTTCAATTCAAATCTTCATTTGATTACTTTCCAACTAGCTGGAGAAGGAAGCATTCAACCATCTCAGGCCTCAGGTTCCTCATCTAGAAAATGGGGATAGTAACAATGTCACTAAAGGTTGGTGTGATATTAAGCAAACTCATCTAAAGTACTTACAAGAGAGCCTGGTCCATAACACTAAAAAAGATTATGTTATCGTTATCATCATTGTCACCGTGGCCCAGCATAAAAATAAACTAAAGGTTGCACATTTATCACATTTATCAAGCTGAGGAGATAACACAGTCAGAAAAATGCTTTTGTTGCAAGCTTGAGGATCTGAGTTTAAAGGAGGTGGGGGTAGAGGGGAATGTGGTAGTTGGTACTTGTAATCCCGGCGCTGGTAAAAGAGACACAGAATCCCCAGGGCTCTCTGGTCAGCCAGCCTAGTCCACTGAAAGAGTTCCTGGCCACAAAAAGTTAACAGCACCTGAGAAATGACACCCAAGGTTCTCCTCTCACCTCCTCACTGAAAGACTTGTTTGAGAAAGGGAGTAAACAGTCTTTTGCCTGCCCCATGCATCAGTAGTCAGACCTCAAGACATCCACCTCTCTGCTAGCTTTCCAAGACAGAGCTTTATTCCCTGATCACAACATACTACCTCAGTTCCTATATTTTGGCTTGTGCTGTTTTGTCTTCTTTTATGAATCCCATTCTGCCTAATTACAACCTAATTTTCCTTCTCAATCCTATTCTAGAGTAACCTCTTTCTGAAAGTATTTCTGATTTCATCTCCCTCCCCCACTTCTCAACACAGCCACATTATGTTACATATCCTATTATACTTAGAGCTAAAATTCCAAACATTGGGGCTGGAGAGATGGCTCAGTGGTTAAGAGCACCAACTGCTCTTGCAGAGACCCAGAGTTCCATTCCCAGCACCCATGTGGCCGCTACAAATCATCCTTGACTCCAGTTCCAGGGGAATCCGAAGCCCTCTTCTGACTTCCTCAACATTGCACAACACGGGTGCACTCACATACATGAAGGCAATACATTCATACACATAAAATAAAAATAATAAATAAAAATAAAATAAAAGTCCAAACATTGAAAAATTGGTCCTCTAGCCCTAGTCCTCTGGGAAACAGATGGATACATGTTCATGCTAACATGTGGGACTACAATGCCTGGGGCAGCAAAGGACAAAAGCAAATGTTGTGTTGCAGAGGAGGCTACAGCTGCTCAGGGAGACTCAGCTGCTTAGTCCTGTGTGGACTTCTCAAGAGCAGTATGAAGTTATGGTGCCTTAAAGCAACCTGAGAGAGAGAGGGCAAGGCATGGATCTGTGGGTTCCTTCCTGTCCTCAACCTTCCATTGGTGAAAATTTGAGTGCTGAGATGCTGATTCCCCTGGTCAAGATGAGTTTCCTGGTGTACATGGGCCTCACAGCAGCGCTGCCTGCACTAGAGATGTCCACATTGTGTGAAAGGATGCTTTCCAGTAATCATCAATTGATGATGGCAACATTGTTGCCAAATCTGAAGAATTCTCATAGTGCCAAGCACTGAGTAGGGAAGGAGGGAGACAGCCTTCCTCTATAGCTCAGAAAACTGACCTAGGACAACTACAGGTTGTCAAGGGGAATGAGATGAAAGGTGGTTTTCAGTAACTGCCAAGTTTCAAACCTATCTTTCACATCAATGCCATACCTTTCATGAAATTTACCAGCCCAAAGTCCACTGCCTTTACCTGCATCCCAGCCCCTTCTGGCCTTCCCAGTAAGTATCACAGGACAACCTTACTCTGGGCAGATGCTGTAGACAAAATTTTACCAAACTAAACATTCATCAAGTATATGAAATATCCATAATCAGGCATCTAGGGTTTTTTCATTGCTAATGCTGAGGATGGTTTCATGCTTACACAGTGCAGTTGAATTTTGTATAAAAATTTTTCAAGTATCTTTTTGATCAAAGATATTTCTTAAAATAGTCTTTACTGTACAATTCATTTCTAATAAACCTTCCCACCAAAGAATTCTCCCAACGTAACTAACAAAACAGGCCATTTTAGAAAGCTTTGGGTTTGACTTTGACTCAAAGAATAAGGTGGAAGGAAGAGCTACCAAGGTTGATTCCTGACACCAACCTTGGGCCTCTACATTCTTGCACACACACATGAATGTGCACCCACACACATGAAAACATGCATACATACAGACCCACAACAAAGTGACAAAAGGAAAAATACTTTAGAAAGAAAGAAGCCACCCTTGTCCATACGTTTATATTCTCTATGAGAAAAAAGGGCTTTCAGCTTCTGATCACTTCATTCTGTGCGTCCCCTTAGGACACAATCAGTTTTTGTCAACTTAGTCCTTTCAGAGTGTTGACAAGCATGAGAACAGGGTAAAAGAGGGAACTTTCAAAAAAGTTCTAAGAACAAAAATAACTCACTCTATCTAAATTAATTCCTAGTAATGTTCTATTTGTTACTTTAGGCATTCTGTCTCTGAATGTCTCAAGGATCTGGAAGGGCAGGAAGCCTTGGTTATCTGTGAAAACGTGACGGGTCCCCTTCCTCACTGCACCCTTTAGCAGTGACATTTCCATCAGCACATTAGTCAGCAGGTAATTTATTAGCTTCCTGTTCTATTAATCATCTATCTGTTATCACTCTCCATGACTGATATAGTTTCCTCCAACCTTCATTTAAAGATCATTTGGGAATATTCATGCAATCTGAAGCAGGCTACGCAAAGACTGTTGTGGAGCTGTAGAGCTTGGTCTTCAGTCTTCACCATGTGTGGATAATCAAAGCTCAGCAAGGCTCCTGAGTGGTGCCCACACAGGAACAGAAGAGACCTCACAAGTCACTTTCACCATGTGCCTGCTCTCCAAAGTTCCAAACTGGAGTGTGCCAGAAACACAAAGCTAAAAGACAGAGACATTCAAAAGACAAGGCACTCTTATCTCAGGCATCCTGATTCTAACAACCCCTCCCCTCCTAAAGTGAAACATTTTGAACATGGCACAGGCTTTAAGAAGTCATAAAAATCACAGGAGCCTGAAAATGGGGCTGTTGCCTCTTGCTATTTATTGACTTGGCTTTACACAGAATCATAAAACTAAAAAGTCAGTAATAAAAATATTCTTTTGCAGAGCACTGCAGGCAAGTAAGCAAATTTGGGCAACCAAAAGCCATGTTTTGTTCTGATGCAAATACATTTTAGTAAGAAAGGGCCACCTAGATGCTCTTAGTTGGGATCATAGAACCCGAGTAGTCTTGAGATTGAAGGGGGTTCACACATCTAAGGGGGTTCACAAGCACCTGGTCTGCCCCTTTGCTTTCCAGTTATAAATAAGGAAGCAGTAGGGAAGAAGGGACTGACTGGTCATCGTGCAGCTAAATATAGAGACTCACGGCCATGTGATGAAGTGGCTTGCAAACTGGATAGCTCTCCAGTGCCCTGCCCGGTCATCTGCTCTCCCTCATCCCCACCAAGCCAGCACTGATGTTCATCAAACCTCTTTGCCCATATCAAATCAAACTTCCTAATTAAAAAATTAAATCAATTAAGAATTTATTTATATTAATTTTTAAAATAAAATTATCCAAGAGGAATAAATTGCTCTTCAGATGGACATAGATTTCTGAAAATTTGTGAGTTTTTAATAAAAAGAATATTTGAGGACTAGAGAGATAGCTCAGCAGTTAAGAACACTGGCTGTTCTTGCAGAAGACCTGGGTTTGAATCACAGCACCCACATGGCAGCTAACAACTGTCCATAACTCCAGTTCCAGGGGATTCGACAACAGCCTCTTCTGTCCTCCACCAGCATTGCACGACACAGGTGCGCTTACCTGCATGCAGGCTATACACGCATACACATAAAATAAAAATAAAGAATATTTGGGGTGTTTTGCTCTCTTCATAGGTCTCAGGAGTACTGAACCCCATGAAGAATGACTTTCCCTCTCCTCTAAAACATCTCTCTTCTTGCTTTCTAGATTCCATGTTTTCTTGACCATGCTGTTCTTCAGTCCCCCTTTGCACTATCCTACACTTTCTCTTACTAGAACTAAGCACTGGCACACTAAAGTCTCCCTCCAGGGCTTTCTCCCCTGTGGCCTCTCCCTTTCCATCTCCCCCGCCCCCACATCCCAGGGCCACATCATCATTATCATCATCACCACTATCACCACCATCATCACCACCACCACCACCACCATCAGCAGCAGCCTGGCTTTTGGCATATGCATGCCACTGACTACGAGCTTATCTCTAACCCAGGCATCGTTCACACTCAATTGTCAGTTTGACATCTCTGCCCAGGTGTCTAGTGACAGACAGCCTCAGATTTAACACAATCAAAGCCTTTATCTCCCTGCTCCACAACGTCTTTGTTGCTTAAAGTGAGTGTTAGGCTTCCAGTCTCTTGCAAACAAAAGAATCCTACTTACTATGTAATTTTCTGTAAACTAAGCAGTCTCCCAAGCTGCTCAGATGACAGGTTTCCACCACCAGGCACAGCTCTGCTATGCCTTCCTAAGCACAAATTGTTGTGTTTTAGGCCTGGAAGTAAGTGAATAAATTAAATCCAACACTTATGCTTTTGTAGTAGAAAACAGAGACAGAAATGACTGATGTAACACACCCTTAAGTCCTAGCAGAAATCTACCTAACACTCAGAGCTTTGCTTGCTCTATATTTTTTTTCTGCCACAAAATATAAATTAAGGTGCATTTCCTGGAAGGATGCTTTCTTTCCCTTGCCAGACCATGTACATCTGATGTTGGGGCCATCACAGCCATCATGCCTGTTGGTCATGTGTCCTGCAGTTTAGCAGCGTCTTGTACATGGCATACGATAAGCTCTTTTTCACACCCCCAGGAATTGAAGGACATTTCATTATGTGATATTTGAGGTTTTATATCTACAAGATGCATATGTGGCTTCAGGCTGTTTATTGGTGGAAAAGTGTAGAAGTATAGAAATGTATTTGCCTTCAACAACTAAAATCCCTTTCTGCAAATGTCAGTCTTTTTGTCTTCAAGCAATTACTTGCACAAAGCAGTCATTATATATAGACACTGTGGGTGCACCATGCCCTGTCTGCTCTGGGAAGTTTAACTACTGTGGAGAGGGAAACTGTAAATAAACATGACACAAGTACTAACATTTTGCTTTTGTTGATGTGGAGGAAGATGTCAGTCCAAAAAGCAACATTGCATAAATGAAATACATTTCATTCTCTCTGCAGTAGAAAAGATTTAGCAAGTGTTGAGTTTTAGAAAATTAGTGTCTATGTGCCTTCTGCTATTTTAATTTATACTAGGTGGTTGTGGAAAAAAATGCCTGAAATATTGTATATGGTCTTACTATGGTAAGTTAAGAAGTGCCTGTACTTGCTGAAGATGTGCACTGTCCTAACTGCACACTAATACCACAGTGAACAAAGCAAAACCCCTTGTCCGATTGGAGATTGTGTCCTAATGGGGTAGAGAAAGATGCACAAAGAGAAATATTCTATTACTTTTATCATTGCTCTGACCAAAATCCCTAAAAAGGAAGGATTTGTTTTGGCTCCATTTCAGAGGGTTCAGGCCATGATGACAGGGAGGACATGGTGGAGCAGAGCAGCTCACATCATGACTGACAGGAAGCAAGAAAGAGGGGTACAGGAAGGGGCAGGGCAGGACGCTACCCCTAGGACACCCCCCAATGGCTCACCTCCAACTTTTAGCCCCAGTCAGTGATGCTATCACATCATGACTCCATTAAGAATTTGAGTCACTGATTCTGCCAGAGCCTCAGGATCTAATGGTCTCTGGAAACACCCTCAGACACACCCTCAGAGCATGTTTCACTTGCCCCCTAGGTGTTTCTTAATCCAATCACCTTGACAAAATTAACCAGCACAAACATGTGGAGGCCAAACATCACGTTTTTCTCTCAAGGGGTGGAGGTGGAGATGGGGTTAAGACGTGAACTAAAGGGAGCTACTAGAGATGTAATGGGGAGAAGGGGAAAGGGTTTAGAAAGACTAATAGAAGTGGATATAATCAAAATCTTATATGCATGTATGGAGCTACCATAATTAACCCCCTTGCTCTATAAAATTAATCTATACTTTAAAAAAAATCTTGAGGAACCCATTGGTAGAGCACCTGCTAAGTATGTGAAAGGCCCTGGGTTCAATTTCTGGCACCATTTAGAAACTACATTGACACACGCTACTGATCTGATGGTAGTTCAATATAAAGAAGGATAAAATGTCAGTGAAGGCATAGGAGGTTCAAGGGGGCAGCTAGTCTAAGGCAGGAAGGGTAGCAGATTTTAAATCATGGTCAATGAAGACAAATCTGAGGTAATTTATCAAAAACCTAGATGAAATGAGCAAGCCACATAGATAACTTCAGAAGAGCTCACCAGGCAGAAGGAACAGAGTATGCAAAGGTGCTGTGTTTAAAGAACAGAAAGAAGTCTGCTGTGCCCAGCCATCTCACTGGCTCTACAATAGATTTTTGATAGTCCAAAATGTGAAAATAACTTAAAACAGTTACCCAGAGATATTTTTTCACTCCTGAAGTGTTGTGGGTATCCTGGGGGGGGCAGGGGGGGTAGAGTCAGCATGGAGTCACGACAGACACTGGGAGTCAGTGCAAACAGCTGCAGACTCATTTATTGCGGATATGGGGCTCCCTTATAGCCCCCCTCCCGGTGTCCCATTGGTCCATTGATAGGTCATGTCTGCTCCTCATTGGCTCTCTGTATCAGGCCATTTTTGCATCAGCCATCTCTGTGTCTTTTGGCAGAACACAGGTTTGCCTCAGCCGGATGTTTTTGGCATATTTGCAGCGCGCATGCACTGGTTGTTCAGGCCGTACTTCCTCCTACATATCCACCCTTTTCTTTTTGTGAAGCTCTAGTGGGAGCCAATATTCTTAGCCTTGGCATTGTTGACCCCACCTCAGGGGGCCCCCAGCATTATGAACCATGCCTGTCTTAGGTTGACTTATCATACAAGTTCTTACCCATCATTGACTACCAGCCCTCGAAGGGTGGCCTCCCTGGGTATGAGCCCACCAGGGTGATTGGGGAAGGCAATTATATAGAGGCCTCATGGATTTCTGTGAGCCAGGCTTGTAGGACTTCGCAGAGAGAATCGCGTCCTGTGTGTTGAAGTGCCAAGAGGACCTGGAGTGTGGCTCTATTGATGCGTTTTTTCCTTTTGCCATTGGGCATGCTTAAAGAGACACTTGACAAGGATGAGTAGGACCAAAAGAATTCCTCCCAAGGAGGCATATGTGAACAATCAGGATGGTGAGAGTAGTTAAGGAACTGTGACCAAGGGCCCTTGATGTACTGGGCGAGTCATGTCCTGGCAATAGGGGAAGTGTGGGTGAGCGATTTGAAGGGGGTGGGGAACGTAGCGGTTGATGGGTCATGTGCCTCGGTCCCGCAGGCTGGCTCCTCACATTCCTCCTTGGGGGTAAGACAGGCACTGAGACCCGTCAGGGGATCTGAAATGGACAGATTGATGGTAGCCTGTTCCTGACAATGTTTATTGTGAGCTGCTATCACATCCTCTGGTGAAGAGGAATTAAGGCTAGCGATAATTGCTAGGAGAATAGGGACAAATGAAGCAGGTGGGACAACACCGATGAGACCTCATGTTTTCTAGTGAGGAAGAGAACGGGCATCCAGAGGTCAGGGTCCCATATGTTTTCTGGAGTTATCCATGGTGCGATGATAGCAGCCTCATTCCAGAAAGCATCTAGGTCATTGATTTTAACTTTAAGCCCTCCGGCAACAAGGAGGGATTTTAATGCCCTGATTTGGGGTTCCCTACAGCTGGGGGGCAGATTACCCATGTTAATTCTGAGACAAAGAGAATGTATCAGGCCCAGATGTCTTGTGCTTAGTGGTTCGTTAGGCCACGGCCGTATGCCCACATGGTGTCTCTGGAGGCGGGGTGGCGGTAGGGGCCACTCCTGGGTTCTGCCTCCTAGGGGGTCAGCCCTTATGTGGAGGCGCCTGACGAACCAAAAGCAAAATGTGTACCTCCCTAATCGACAGACAGGATGAGGGAAAAGGGAAGGAGGGGGTTCTCATGCTCACCCATGGGAGAACCAAAGGCACATGTAACACGTAGGGGCCTACTTACTGAAACTTCAGGCAGGGGGCATCTCACAACACCAAAGAAAGCAGGGGAGAGGCGCCCAGGTGGTGGCGGGTGGAGAAAGTGAAACTAAGGCTGATCTCCAGAGCGTAGATGCACTGCGGGCAGAAAAGCACAAAGAACACAGTCCAGAAGAGAAAAGCGGCTACCACAACGATAGCCAGAACCCAAGGAAGGTCAATGCCCATACACCAGATGTTGCGGGTGTCCTGGGGCCCTCTGGGCGGGGGGTAGAGTTGGGATGGAGTCACGACACAGACACCTGGAGTCAGGTGAGAAGCAGGCAGTGCAAGCAGCTGCAGACTCATTTATTGCGGATATGGGGCTCCCTTATATCCCCCCTCCCGGTGTCCCATTGGTCCATTGATAGGTCATGTCTGTTCCTCATTGGCTCTCTGTATCAGGCCATTTTTGCATCAGCCATCTCTGTGTCTTTTGGTAGAACACAGGTTTGCCTCAGCGCTGGATGTTTTTTGCTTGTTTTCAGCGTGCATGCGCTGGTTGTTCAGGCCGCACTTCCTTCTACACTGAAGGCCAATTTTGGATACTTCAGGAAGTGCTGTATGGAGAAAAAAAATACAGAAAATTGTTTTATATGCACCGCACCACATAGTCTCATCCCCCCAGTTTTTCTGCCAATTAGCTGTCTGATTTTGGCTGAGTCATGGAGTTTCTCTGAACCTGAGCGCTTTTTCGTGTGTGTGTGTGTGTGTGTGTGTGTGTGTGTGTGTGTAGACCTGGGGACAACCTGGGGTAGCATCTACTTTTATATTGAGACAGAGTTTCTCACTATTCTGGAACTTGCAAGTAGGTCAGGCTGGCTGGCCATCCAGCCCCAGGGATCCACCTGTTTCCATCTCCCCAGCCCTGAGATTATAAGCACATACCCAGCTTTTTTAAGTGGGTTCTGGGGAGTGAATGCAGATACTCATATTTTTAAGGTGAGCACTTCACAGACTCCCCATCCTGGTCCTGAGTTTTTTAGAATGGAGGACTTAGTCTAAGTGATTTGCATCTTCTACCTCATGCCTGTCCACTTACCTGTCACCCATCTTCCGTCTTTCTTATGTCACAGTTAAGCTCGTAACATCACAGCTATGAGAATTCACAGGTTTCTTTTTGGAGACATGGTTTCATTCTGAACTCTAAGCTGGCCTGGAACGCTCTATGTAGCCAAGGTTGACCTCAAACTCACAATCCTCCTGCATCAGACTCCCAGGTGCTGGGTTTAAGGCACACACCACCACACCCAAAAGATTCTCCAGGTTTTAAAAGCCCAAGTGCCTACAGAAGCTCATAAGCTGTTGGTCTGTGAGAAAGCCCTACAGAGAAGGGAGGTGGGTGCAGGAGGAGTCTCTGCATGTGTTTCTCAGTGGAAGGGGCACTGTTGCCTCTGAGACTGGGTAGTTCTTTGTTATAGCACACCAACCTAGGTCTAGCAGGATGTTTCTTATCTCAGGGTTGGGCTCTAATCCTCACTCTGCCAGTCACTATGGCAACCCAGACACACCCACATGCTTCCAACAGCCCTCAGAGTAGGTAGTTCTGGCATTTTAAGAAAATTCTAAATCCAAAAGGCATAAATAAATATGCCCAGTCTACTGTGTAACACATGTTATAATTTATAATAATACAAGAAAACTACCCTCCCATTGCTCTTTTGGTGACCTTTATCTCTAAGACCCTTCTTTGTCCCCTCACCCTTCTTTCCAAGATAGTCCTTCTCCTTGCCCCTCAAGGCCTCCAACCATTACATACTCTCAGAAATAGCCTGAGGTCCCAGATGCCTCAGTCCCAGCTGCTGATGCTGGGAGATTTCCCAGCCCTCTTCCTGAGCACCCATCCACCTGGGGAAGGAGAAAGAAGACACCTGGCAGAGTTCCATTTCAGCCAGAGGGAAACCTGACTATCAATACATGGAGGTGATCTGCAAAATTGAAAGCCATGCCCACTTGGCCTCAGCTTTTGATCTTTCACCAAGCTGGGCCATAAATACAGAGCTAGCCATTTCCTGTGCTCAGTAACTCAGCACCCTTGAATGGGAAACTTATCACCATAGTGAGATATGTGTCCAATTACCCTGTTATTCCTATTGACCTTTGAGCTTCCCAAGCCAGGAATGGAAGAGGGAGGGACCAGAAGACATCATAGGAGACCTCACTGATTCACTGGAAGCCCCTAGGAGGGGTTAGTGACACACATGGTGATTCTAAAGCCAGTGCAGAGGAAGGGGCAAGGAGGAGTTTGCCCTGAAAAGTCTGGGGCTGACAGAAAGGAGACAATTTAGACACTAAAATAAGAATAAGAATAAGAATAATTAATAATAGCAAAGGGCTAAAGCATCAGTCATTGACTTATGGCTTCATGTCTTCTCCCTGTTCCACTGTGAGTTCCTAGAAGACAGAGACATTTATCTTGCTCACCATGTATTCCCAGTACCCAACAGCCTGCCTGGAACCTGATAGTCTCCAGTCTTTTGAGCCATTTGTTGTTTCCTGTAATTTGTAGCGCTCTTTCCTATTTGAACCTTAACATCCAATCTGAAAGTCTATCACTTCAAAAGTGAACACAGTTTAAATGTTAGCTGCCTATCTGGATATGGTGGTTCACACTTGCAACCCAAGCATTTGGGTGACTGAAGCTGGAGGGCCACAAGTTCAAGGATCAACAGAAAGACACATCTCTTACCTTAAAAACAAAAGAGATAGTTTATTCTGGAGCCAAACATAAGTGACGATGGCCTGGGAACACAGATATAAGATATCCCAAATACCATATTCCTTTTTTAAAAAATTGTATTCCAAATAAAATTTATGCAATTTTTATCACACTTTTCCAGAAAAAATACTTGAAGAAGTTTACATAAAAATATATATACAATGAAGTTTAAGGGGGGAAAAATAGGAATAAGAAATCAAAGATGAAAGGATGCAGTCAACTTTGGTGGAATAATGAAGGTTTCCATTAGTTCTGTTCTTTGTTTTGGCAAATCCTACAGAAGAGTGGGTGCCCTGCCCCCATTTACAGCTGCACTGGAAAGTCCACACTCAAATATAGATCCTGTGACTTCCCAACAGCTGCACAAAATGGCAAAAGAGGTCCCCCATGGCGTTCTCAGTTTATATATATGTCCTTAGCCCCTCCCCCACATAAGCTAAGGTCAACTGATTGGGTGGGAGGAGTAACTGACTCTCCCATCAACCCCTTGATAAGCATGGGAAGGAGATGTGACTATAGCTTGTTGGCATAGTGGTCAGAAGACACTTCCAGTTAACACTCCACCCCTTCCTCCAGCTCTTACATTCTCTCCACCAACCTCTTCTGCAAAAGTCCCTGAGCCTTGGAGGAGGTGATAGGTGTAGGATGATCTTCTTCCCATTGTGGCAAGGCATTGAACTTTCAGATCTCTGCATTCTCAGTTTTCCATGGGCTGTTGGCTCATTTCAGTGGGACTCCAACTACTATAAAAACACAAGCAAGACACAAGAACATCTAAATAGTGGCTGCTATAATAACTTAACCTATGGATGTAGACACAAATGTTTGGATGGTCCTTCAGCAGGTGTATCACATCCATCTAACAAAACAATTGTATTGGCTTCCCTCTGGGGACTAAATGGTTGACCTGGTCTACAGTACCAGATGTGTGTTCCACCTCTAGGAGTAGGTATTATATTGTCGCAAGCCGGGACTCTGTCCAGCAGAGTCCAGGAAAGACGACACAGACACCAAGGTGAGGTCCAAGCTTCTGTTTCTCTTTCTTCCTTT